>NC_068307.1:7366562-7669583 GCF_025860055.1 Xyrauchen texanus
ATTTTGAAGAATGTTCACACTGCTCACTTTGTCAAGACATTGTGCCAGATTTGACATCAACGATGCAAAATGTCATTGGTTCTCACGTGTCTCATATCCAATTATAACACAAACATTTTCAATACATGAAGGTGTGATTCAAATTAGAATTTTCAGTGAATAACTACTTTTTTATTTTTGTCTTTTCCTCACAAAAAGCTAGCATAAAGCTCCATAAGATATGTATTACATTTTGTTTGTCTTTTGTGGAAAAATTTGTGGTCACTGTATGCTTCAACTGAATGGAAAAGACTGGCGTAAAAAAGGAGTACGTCTCACCAAGAGGAGCTACGATGCTGTAACCTCTCATCCCAATGACCTCATGTGCACGGGCCAAATCACAATGGCGTGCCACAGCCAAGTCCAGGGACACAGATTCTCCAATGAAAGCATAATTTCCTTCCTTTGCTCTCTGGACGCCCTCATCCATTGAGGACACAAAACTTTTCCTCCGCTCCATGTGCTCATAGATGCGACGGTAAGATGGGTTATTGGAGTTCTGTACAAGAAGCCAACATTTTAGGAATTATTTTCTGTAAAATCTGTTGAGAATTAATTTGACTGATAAGAGACATGTGCATCCTGGATATAACATGTGATCAGACCTTAAAGAAGGCAAGGGTGGAGGAGCCTGCAAGCGTTCCATATTCGATCACTTCCTGATTGGCCAAGTCCTCAAAGCCTTTTATCATGAGCTGTGCAGAATCAGATCCCCGAGAGGAACTGAGGCTGGAGAAATAACACGCCAGCAATACGACTGCAAACAGCCACCAGGTACAACTGATAACCCGTCCTGACACAGCTTTAGGGTGAGGGCCTGCACCTGCAGTAAGCAAAAGAGATGAGAGGAAAATAAGTCACGCTGTGTGACACCAGGCATGCTTCCAGCTACAAGCAATTTGTCGACACTAAATGCAAAGTGTGTAATTGTTGGGTGTAATCTGATTACAAAGTAATTAGTTACTGTATTCAAATTTCTTTCAACCAAAAACGTAATGTAACACATTGCAATTTAAATTATTGCAATCAGACTACCATTACTGAATTTCAATCCAGTTGAATTACTTTTAAGTACATTACTTGGGTTACACAATAATATTGTTTATGTAGAATACATTTTAAACATCAATTATGTTCATATGTACGTCTGTTTATGTTTCAGTGACAGTTGAAGGGACTACGACAATAAACAGAGATTATTTTGACTGCATTGAGCACAACAACGAAAAGCTTTTCTGTGAAAATTGTTATGAAATTCATTTAAAAGTAAATTAGTTGTAATTTCATTACTTTTCCTATGAAGTAATCCATAAGTACTTATTGCAATTCAAAGTCTGATTACAATTTTACTAAATAAATTATTAATTTGTAAGGGATTACTATTTTTGAGTAAATGTATCCAACACTGCTACAAACATCACCAAATGTAATTGCAAAAATTATAACAGTTATTAACTACACAAGTAACGTTTATCAAGACAATCTTTAATGTTGGCTTGACAAAGCCTTGACTAAAAGTTTAAATTAGTTTTAAAAGACTGAAGATGGCTATACAGACATTAAAGTAAGAAAACAGCTACAGGTAAAAGAGCCTGTCAAACACCTCGAGCATGTACATTAGTTAATACAAAAATTGAGTATTTTTAATGCTGATTTGAAATATGATCTTTGTTGGTAATCTTATCAAACTGTTTTTGAGATTTTGGTGTTTCCCCATTCAAGTAGATAGGAGCTGCACTTTTTTCACTGGAAATAGCTTCCAAAGTATTCCAAAGATGGCCGACAGTGGACTGACTTGCTAGTAAGACTTTGATAAAGTACATCAAAGGCCTTCTGTGTGTTTGTTTACATTTGAATTTTTTGACAGTTGGAGTTTGAATTAACAAGCATTTCATTGGCCCATTTGAACATTCCATCAACGTAAGTCAATAGGATTTTTCCGATTTTTGACCATCCGCTGTGTGAAAACTATAGCTGTGTCTCGTTTCTAAGGCTGCGTGCTAGCTAGTACGCATGTGAAAACTGTAATATACCGAGCGTCCTCCTTTAAACAAACCTCATTTAAACAAGATGGCCTTCGTAAGACAAACGGAAACAGAACTTATCATGGTTGCTATGACAGCACACCACTCTTTAACAAGCACCAGCGCTTTGATTGAGAAGGGAACAAAGTCCCTTTGGAGGGGACTGTATGAGGTAAATTTTAGGTGAGGTATTCATAGATTTTACAGGTGTACTCGCTTCGAAGACTGCATTCCGAGTGTCCCACATGCTTTACTGAAACGAGACAGCCTCAATGATATATGCGGCCAACAAATGCGACCACCGGAGGACGCAGCCTTTGAAAGGAGACAAGGCTTTGAAAAGTCTGATCAGTTAGAAAGGACATAGCACACTATTCCAGAACAGTCTGAAGGTCTGTACCATTTACATTTACATTTATGCATTTGGCAGACGCTTTTATCCAAAGCGACTTACAGAGCACTTATTACAGGGACAATCCCCCCAGAGCAACCTGGAGTTAAGTGCCTTGCTCAAGGACACAATAGTGGTGTCTGTGGGGATCGAACCAACAACCTTCTGCTTAACAGTTTAGTGCTTTAGACCACTACACCACCACTGTACCAAGTTTGGTGGATGTAGCTTAAAAAGATCTAGGAGGAGTTAGTGTTAGAAACGTTGGTCTCCATTTAGGGATTTTGAAAAAACCCTAAACCAAGTTTGTAGAATAACAGTATGTTGGCTTCCTCAAGCCAACAGAAATAGGTTTCTCAAATACACCCTCTGTCTTCCATTGGTCGGATTCACAAATAGTCCCGCCCCAAACTCATGTCATTGGTTGAGCTTATGTTTTTGTGTCAGGCCAGTTGGGATGCTCAAAAAAAAAAAAAGAGCATATCCACATTAATCTGTGATAAGAAAAAAGTATTTTAACATAAAAAAATTCCACACTTCACTTTTAATGTACAGTTATGAGTAGCAGGATTTTGGACCAATGAGATTTCACGATTGGCAGAGCTACCCATTGTGACGCAGCAGAAATAAAAAGCAAGCGATCCATAGAAAAATAAATAATCTGTCCTTTTGCTCATCGTGGCTGATAAAAGCAAAAACACAGTTTTACATGGTAGAGACATTTAAGGGGCTTCCACATGACTCACATTTGCGTTCCCAAATACACTGAGTGCGTTCCATTCAGAAGTGATTATCCTTAGTGGTGCTCAAAAATAATGGTCATTCAGAACTAACTTTTAAAGTCATTTTAATTGGACATTACAGCATGGCTGTCATGAATGTTCTCCCTTCAAAGTGCCCTCTGAAGGTATCATTTATGCCATTTAGAACGCAGGGATTGAGTTCCATGAAGTGAAGTGTTAACCCCCGGCCTTGGTTTGCACTTCCCTCAAGCACTGTAACATGGTGCTCACAGTTCAAACAACTTTTACCCCCGTTTTGCCATACTGTTTGACCTTTCGAAGTGTCAGCCAATTATTAGAACTGGACAATTCCGATAAAGTTTCATTAAGTAGGAAATGTCAGCGCTAAAATCAAAACAAGATGTTCTGCAGCGTTTTAGTGTGGAGATCAAAGAGGCACCTGACTTTGACGTCCCGACACAAGTCTAGCTATAATCCACTTCTTACCTACAAGAAAGTAACCCAAATGAAAAAATGTTGAACTTCTATTACACTAATGGAACTTTATAAAGGTGTTTGTTTGTCAATATTTGTAGCAGGACATTTGGATGATTACCTTGCAGGCTTAGGGCTCCTGCAGTGTACCACAAGCTGTGCAGAAGTGTTAAGTGATTGGTCTCAGTCTCAGGCTGGCTCCATTCGCATGGACTCAACCTTGATACAAAGAGACAAATGTAGAGTTCAGTTTCAGTTCAGATAAGTTCATATATTGTACTATGTTGTACTGTTGAACAATGTTCGTTCAACTGAAAATTAGTGCACCAGTTTTACAATAGGTCTTTGATGTTCTGACCTTCCCACAATGCAGATACAGACTGCAGTCACAAAGTATGCAATCAGGATGCCGAACCAGGTCTCGCCAGAGAAAGGGGAGAGAAAGTCAAAAAACCCAGCCTCTTCAGAAACTTTTTCTTTGCGGATGAGGATGCTGATTCCAGTCTGCATGTACGGTTTTGACATTCCCACAGCCTTCTCACGGGCAGCAGTGAGAGTAAGAGGAGCTACGGCCAGATCAGCTTCCTGTGGACAGAGAACGAAAAGGAGGATTAATTCCATTTAAAGTACTTTTTATAACCATGCTCATATAACATTTACATGCAGAAGCACAATATGCATTATTTTGTATTAAAACACAGCTCGTGAATGTGTATTATCCCTTTCTATTTTTCTGTAAATGTAAAATGCATCACGTACCCCTCTAACAACCTCTCCAATCATTCCGTTCCAGTTTCCGCTTTCATCCTGCCGGCCATATGACCCATCCTTCACCAGGTTAACTTTGTATTTAAACCCCAGTTTCTTAGATAGCTCAGAGAGTAGATCCATGCAGTAGCCCTCTAACTGGGAGCCCTTGCTCATTGTGTATGGGTCTTGCTGAAATTAAAAAAGTTGGCATTTTCAGAAATCATCATGTAAGAGTGTTTATTATAGTAATGATAGAATATAACATCATGTTTCTGAGTTTGTGAATGATTTACCTTTATGGTGGTGATTATTAATTCTTGCCTTGCTGCAAAAAAATGTAAAATAAAAAATAAAGGTAAATTCATGTTCAAACTGCAATTGAGCACAAATAATGAATTTCTTGCTTTAAATAAATCCTGATAAACCCTTCAGCCTTCAGCACCTACGCGCTTATATGTATCTTTCTTTTCCGGGATAACAGACCGAAAATATTGATGACTCATTGATGCACTGAGGGGTGTAAAACATTATTGACCAATAAAATTCTCCCAAGAAAAAGAATGTCCCTCCCCCTAATACCGCCTGCTTTCGACTAGCAATACAATTAGTAATGGTTCATGGCTGTGATGTCAACTACGTTAATTAGGTTATTGGATAGAGGTAGACCGATATATCAGTTTTACTGATTAATTTGTGCCGATAGTTGCTCTTTTGAACTATTGGATATCAGCAAAAATCAATGTCGATTTTTGACGACAATCGGCTGATTAATCGGATATTAGCCTTTCACTCCAACTTAGTTATCAATATTGACAAAATCCACTATTGGTCGACTTCTAGTATTGGCTTTTTTTTTTAAAGAAATTTGTCCTTTGATATGTCCTGCCCCAACGTTTAATTTCGACAAAGGAAAGAAAACTGCACTTGTCAAGGCTCTTCATGGGATCTTTAAGTTTTAGTGAAGACTCTGTGAGGGGTTAAAAGCATTTCAGACAAAACACAAAGTTGAAAGAAATTGGAATGGTTTAATGTCAGTAAACAAAACAGGATCCTACTGAGCATTCACATAATAAAAACCTTAGATCTCTTAAAAAGTGCATTTGTCCAGCAATGACCTCAAGTTGACATAGCAAGTCATGGCCAAGATTTCAGTAACTCTATTGTTCTGCCAAATCAGTTCTATTGCTATCACTGGCTGGAAGTCTCTTCACTTCCTTTCACATTTGTGTCACAAATAGCCCCATCCCAAATTAGCCCGAGTCATTTAGAGAACCTTTTGTTTATCAGACATCTTTAACAAAAAACTAAAAAAAACTCCATCCTCGCTCTGCCTGAGAGGCTCTGGGAGATAATGATGAGTGAATAGGATGGCGGCATTTGATGCATTATTGGGCGGGTTCTGGGTTTCCGGAACCCGCAAAGTTTGGCTGTGTTTTTCACCATTCTCAGAAGTGCAAGACAACTATTCTGTCTATTTGCAGGGCAGAGCTGTGACTAATTGGAGTTAGTGTTGTTTTGCACTTGATCGTGAAGGCCTGGTAAGGGCAGTCAAAGAGTATCTAAAGCTTGACTTTAGGCTAAGCCCAGGACTCCATCAACTCCATAGTGATGTTGACACTCATCAGCTCCTCTTATTGAATTTATGACAGACACAGAGGCTCCTCGAAGTGCTGTCATATCTTGGCTTGTCTTAAACACTGTTCTGCTTGTTCGAGGCTTTGAATTGATTTATAACCATTTTTGTGAATGTTTCAGCTGGCTGGCTTCCTCTCTATCAGACGTGTGCCAAGCAGGATATGGTCACCATCTTTGATGGTGTGCCCAGCTTACTGTTCAGCCATTTATCTGACAGGCCTGTGAAATTCAAGAACTTCACACAGAGAAGACAAGATGAGCTGGCACAGATTTGATCATAGCTGCTGTTTCTGAAACTACACAAGATTGTGAAAAAGTAACCAATTCCCCAGATGTATTCTTTTCGGCAAGAGAAGCAATTATGAGATGGGATAGTAGAAACAATTTTATGTGCTGATTGATAGGATTTACGCGTACTCACCTGAGTACAATTTAATATGAAGCAAAACAAAGCACAGAAAGTTAAAAGCACAAAAATGTTTTTCACATCACATATCCATATATCTTCGGCCTGAGACAGCTGGGATAGGCTCCAGCACTACCCGCGAACCCTACATAGGACAAGTGGCTACAGAAGATGAATGGATGGATGGATATCCATATATATCAATAATCAAACTTTGGTGGCAATACCTGCTATGCAGATCTCTGAACCCAGCAGCACGACTATGCATAAAGAGAGCCCCACAAAACCCAACATGTTGTTAATTTTGACCTGCAAGCCAAACAGAAAATCTTATTTAATTCATAAAATTGATGCTGACCAAAAATATAAATACTCAATACTTAATAGACTAAATATAAAACATTTATAAACATTTATCCGATTGGAAGACTTCTTTCTGCCCACATTTATATTGTTGAGATCAATGACATTAATCGTCTTCACAATCTATGAAAAACAAAACAAACAAATTTTTTATTTTTACTATGACAGCCAAAGCATTCCAGAGCCTCCAACATAGTTCAAATTAAAAGCTATAAATCAAATTAATTTATGAGCAACTATAAATCTAACATCACCCCTCCTGTCTCATACTTACCATGATGTCTGCAGTGAAATTCCACTGTACTGGGACTGCACTGGCTGACACAGAGCACCACAGTGGTGTGGTTTATATTGAATTAGAGGGTTCCCACTAAAGACTTGGGGTAAGCCAATGAGTTTCAGGGGGTGGGGAAAGTAATCCAAACACTCATAATGAAAAGTGGGTTGATAGAATATTCTGGAGATGGGTTGAAGGAAACCATTATAGATCTGACATGCTCCAAGAATACAGTTGAAGTAAGAAGTTTACATACACTTATGTTGAAGTCATTAAAACTCATTTTTAACAACTCAACAGATTTCATACTAGCAAACTATAGATTTGGCAAGTCATTTAAGACATCTACTTTGTGCCAACATGAGTAATTTTTCCAACGATTGTTTACAGACAGATAGTTTCGCTTTTAATTGACTATATCACAATTACAGTGGGTCAGAAGTTTACATACACTAAATTAACTGGGCCTAAAGCAGCTTGGAAAATTTCATAAAATTATGTCAAGCCTTTAGGAAATTAGTCAATTAGCTTCTGATAGGCTAAATGGCTAAGTGGAGGTGTACCTGTGGATGTATTTTAAGGCCTACCATCAAACTCAGTGACTCTTTGCTTGACATCATGGGAAAATCAAAAGACATCAGCCAAGACCTCAGAAAAAAAAAATGTGGACCTCCACAAATCTGGTTCATCCTTGGGAGCAATTTCCAAATGCCTGAAGGTACCACGTTCATTTGTACAAACAATAGTATAAACACCATTGGACCATGCAGCCATCCTACCGCTCAGGAAGGAGATTAATATTGTCTCCTAGTGATTAATGTATTTTGGTGCAAATCAATCTCAGAACAACAGCAAAGGACCTTAAGAAAATGTCACCGGAAACAGGTAGACAAGTATCTATATCCACAGTAACACGAGTTCTATATCGACATAACCTGAAAGGCTGCACAGCAAGAAGCCACTGCTCCAAAACTGCCATAAAAAAGTCAGATTACAGTTTGCAAGAGCACATGGGGACAAAGATCTTACTTTTTGGTGAAATGTCCTCTGATCTGATGAAACAAAATGGCCATAATGACCATCGTTATGTTTGAAGGAATAAGGGTGAGGTTGCAAGACGAAGAACGCCATCCCAACCGTGAAGCATGGGGTGCTAGCATCATGTTGTGGGGGTGCTTTGCTGCAGGTGGGACAGGTGCACTTCACAAAATAGATGGTATCATGAGAAAGGAAAATTATGTGGATATATTGAAGTAACATCTCAAGACATCAGCCAGGAAGTTATAGCTTGGTTGCAAATGGGTCTTCCAAATGGACAATGACCACAAGCGTACGTCCAAAGATGTGGCAAAATGGCTTAAGGAAAACAAAGTCAAGGTACTGGAGTGGCAATCACAAAGCCCTGACCTAAATCTCATTTGAAGAACTGAAAAAGCAAGTGCGAGCAAGGAGTCCAACAAACCAAAATTCCAGCAACGTATTGTGAGAAGGCTACCCAAAAAGTTTGACCCAATTTAAACAATTTAAAGGCAATGCTACCAAATACAAACAAAGTGTATGTAAACGTCTGACCCACTGGGAATGTGATGAAAGAAAGAAAATCTTAAATAAATCTCTTTACTCTCTTTGGACATTTCATATTCTTAAAATAAAGTAGTGATCCTAACTGAACTAAGACAGAGAATGTTTTATATAATTAAATGTCAGGAATTGTGAAATACTTAGTTTAAATGTATTTGGATAAGGTGTATGTAAACTTCTGACTTCAACTGTATATTTGATAAAGGCTAAATTAAAAATTCATGAAATTGCATTGTGACCACTGTCAATTTAAATGCCATCAGAATACATGTGCATCATTCTGTTCATTTGCATTGTTGAATCTGACCTAATGTTTGTTGAATAAAAAAAATAACAATTTAATTTTGTTACACCTATAGCCTAGAAACATTTAACTAATGGTACAAGAATAGAGTAGGGAAACCAGTTCACTCGCATTTTAACGCTTCATATTAACATATGGTCATATGGAGTAAAAATTAGTAAAATACTTTCAATTGTATACAAATTTGTTGTTAAGATTATTGTTGCCATTTCATAAAACCATCAATAAATGTGTTATTTTCCACAATAATCTATAAAACGGGCGTTTTTCGTAGCAAGTGAACATGGACTCTATGCGCTCAAACAGATCAGGGACGTCCAGCGCGTTGTTTTTCTATTCGCACACAGCCTTTACGGGCTTCTGCAAGACTCGATGACACTACGATGACCATTTCCGCCTATCACAGACGAATGCGCTTGATGCGCGCGGATAGTGCAAACCCAAACGCCAAGAAGTCGCTTTTTTTCTAAAGGGGCGTATTTTTCTTGCCAATTTAATTACAAACCAACGTTCAATGCACACGATACACTCTACAATAATGTCAGACGCCAATATGCAACAATCGGGCATCACGTCAAGGTGATAGCGTTGTGTAAATAGCCGGGATGAGTGTTTAGGAACGTTTTTGTGACAAGTCTCTTCAATGGAGGGTTGAGGAAGCCCGTCTCACTACAGAAGAGGACGCTGTCGCCCCTGGATATGACCGGCATACCTTGTCGTTTCGAGCAATCGATAAAAGAGTAAGTTTTCAGATTTATTTTCCATTTCTTTCTGCACATAGTAATGTCGCAGCAACTTGCGCTTCGGTTGCTCTCTCTAAATATGGCTCCAGCGTTGAAAGGCGCTCATTTGCTGGACGCCTTTTTCTGTCTGTACACAGCGCTTATTACATAGAAGTGCCGTATTATTTCAAGATAAGCATACGGCATTGCATTCATATGACTTGAAGATAGCTATATCGGCATGTGTAATTATTTGCCGTTTGGTTGTCGAAGAGTAAATAAGGCGTATTGCACCGTCAGAGTTTGTTATCAGGAAAAACAATCGAGGTTGAGAACGTCCATCAGCCCGTTAATATGGCTGACGACTCTGTCTCGCTTCGGGATTGGTATTTAGCGCTCTGCAACCAAACTACGTCAACTGGGTCGAGGAAACGTTGAAGGTCTGCCCGGTGATTGGCTCGCATAAATTATCTGTTGTCTGTGCGGCCTCCTATTGGTTAGTCGGAAACACTGGTATTACCAAGGTTTCAAATGGAGGGACGTTTATCTGCTCATAAAAATAAAAAATCTGTTTATGTTTATTTTAGGAACCGTTTATTAAGTCGTTTTAAAATGTTAATTTTGTTGTACACCATGAAGAATGTTTTATTACTTTTTATATTAAACTTGAAGCAGTTGAGTAGCTGCTACAGTTAACAGTTTAGTGGGGGGGTTTATTTTTACTTTGAAATTTGCTTAAATTAAATGTGGTTTGTGTAATTTTGTTCTATATTTGCATGTATTAACTTAGCAGACACTTTTATCCAAATGAGAATTGAGAATACAACCAGAAGCAATTGATCCAAGTAATAAACGTAAAGTTAAAATGCTTTCTTTTATCCCATCTTAATATCGATTGAAAACTATGAGTGTCATTTGTGTTGATTTAAAAGAAAAAAGAAAAGTCAAAACTCTGTCCCTGTGTCCAAAATCGAAGAGTATGTACTGTATTTGATGAAGGATGCACTTCTCAGCCGGTAGCACAGTTTGTTCTATAGGCATGCAAGTAGTGTACAGTTGAAGTCAGAAGTTTACATACTTAGTAAATACATTTAATTGTAGATTAAACTGTCTTAGGTCAGTTAGAATCACTACTTTATTTTAAGAATGTGAAATGTCAGAATAATAGAAGAGAGAATTATTTATTCAAGATTATCTCCACATAAGAAATTAAGAAATAATCTCGAAATTATTTCTTTCATCACATTCCCAGTGGGTCAGAAGTTTACATACACTTTGTTAGTATTTGGTAGCATTGCCTTTAAATTGTTTAACTTGGGTCAGATGTTTTTGGTAGCCTTCCACAAGCTTCTCACTATAAGTTGCTGGAATTTTGGCCCATTCCTCCAGACAGAACTGGTGTAACTGAGTCAGGTTTGTAGGCCTACATGCTCGCACATGCTTTTTCAGTTCTGCCCACACATTTTTTTTATCAGATTGAGGTCAGGGCTTTGTGATGGCCACTCCAATACCTTGACTTTGTTGTCCTTAAGCCACTTCGCCACAACTTTGGGGGTATACTTGGGTCATTGTCCATTTGCGATGAGCTTTAACTTCATGGCTGATGTCTTGAGATTTTGGTTGAATATATCCACATAATTTTCCTTATGTCATTATGCCATCTATTTTGTGAAGTGCAGCAGTCCCTCCTGCAGCAAAGCACCCCCACAACAAGATGTTGCCACCCCCATGCTTCACGGTTGGGATGGTGTTCTTCGACTTGCAAGCCTCACCCTTTTTCCTTCAAACATAACTATGGTCATTATGGCCATTTTGTTTCATCAGATCAGAGGAAATTTCTCCAAAATAAAGATCTTTGTCCCCATGTGCATTTGCAAACTGCTGTCTGGCTTTTTTATGGCAGTTTTGGAGCAGTGGCTTCTTTCTTGCTGAGCAGCCTTTCAGCTTATGTCAATATTTGTTTTACTTCGGATTTAGCTACTGGAATTGTGATATAGTCAATTAAAAGTGAAACAGTCTGTCTTGTAAACAATTGTTGGGAAAAATTACTTTTTGTGATATGCACAAAATAAATGTTCTAAACGACTTGCCAAAACTATAGTTTGCTAATATGAAATCTGTGGAGCGATTAAAAAAATGAATTTTAATGACTTCAATCTAAGTGTATGTAAACTTCTGACTTCAACTGTAGATGTGGGTATTGACCAGTGACCTGAATATATGACATAATAACAACAAATGCAAAAAATGTATTGTGCAGCTGCCACAATTTAAATTGAACTCAGAATCGATTCAGAATTTTTGAAAATAGATTCAGAATCTTTGAAGAAAGAATCACGATGCATCGGAGAATTGAATATTTTCTCCTATCCCTAATTGACTTTGCCCTACCCCAAACTCTGGCCATTGGTAATCTGTTTGTCCAAACACTGATAGACTGGGGGAGTGTTTGGAAAAACCTATTTGCCATATATATATATATATATATATATATATATATACTCTGGCGGCTAAAAGTTTGGATTAATGTACAGTTTTTGCTCTAATGAAAAGAAATTGGTACTTTTATTCACCAAAGTGGCATTCAACTGATCACAATTTGTTGTCAGGACATTAATAACGTGAAAAATTGCAATTTGAAATTCAGAACTTCCTCAACATGCAGCAATAATAGCTTTGCAGATCCTTGGCATTCTAGCTGTCAGTTTGTCCAGATACTCAGGTGACATTTCACCCCACTCTTCCTGTAGCACTTGTCTGGCACTTCCCACACACTAGCTGTCTATCTGATCCCACAAAAGCTCAATGGGGTTAAGATCCATAACACTCTTTTCCAATTATCTGTTGTCCAAATTCTGTATTTCTTTGACCACTCTAACCTTTTCTTTTTGTTTTTCTGTTTCAAAAGTGGCTTTTTCTTTGCAATTCTTCCCATAAGGCTGCACCCCTGAGTCTTCTCTTTACTGTTGTACATGAAACTGGTGTTGAGCGGGAAGAATTCAATGAAGCTGTCAGCTGAGGACATGTGAGGCGTCTATTACTCAAACTAGATACTCTGATGTACTTATCCTCTTGTTTATGTGTACATCTGGGCCTTCCACATCTCTTTCTGTTCTTGTTAGAGCCAGTTGTCCTTTGACTTTGAAGACTGTAGTGTACACCTTTGTATGAAATCTTTTTTGGCAGATTCAAGCATTGTATATAGTAGGGCTGCATGATTATAGCAAAAATCATAATAGTAGATAATTGCTCTTGATATTGTAATCGTGATTATTAATGTTGATAATTTTTGGCCTCAATGGTTGCTTTTTGGAAATTAGAAACAGTCATTTGCGATCGGAGTTTGTGCGATTCGTGAAAATGTTAAATCTACCAATACCAGCTGCTGGAAAATGAGTCTTATTACAGCAGACGTGATAACCATGATGGCGATTCCTGAAATATGCTTTTCATGCCATATTCTTTATGTTGGCTACACCTCCAAAACACACTTAGAACAGTTAAGCTGAATTATTTTATTGCTATTTTGTACAAATCAAATTCACTTTGGCCTACTGTGTACATTTTTAATCAATTGTACACAGAAATCAAGCAAAGCGACAAACTCTCCCATGACAATGACTGCTGTCACTCACTGCAGGTTTACACTGTTTGAGATCTGCTTTTCAAGGCGAGCTCAATGATGCTCCACACAAAGTTCTGCACTCTCACGAATGCTCTCATTAAAAACAAAGCTGTCTAATCAGCATAATAAATAAATTATTTACACCGAGTCTGTGCCTTGATTAGAACGGGATTGTTTTAGTTTTGTCGTGTTGCTCATCTGCAGTGTATTTAACATCTACGTTCAAAGCGAGCGGTGCAATATGCAATGAATCCCAAATATTTACAAAGTGCTTTTCGCTCTTGTTCTACAGCTTCTTTTCAAGTGTCATGTGATGTTTCTTCAGTATTAATTTTCGTGTGCTGCGCGAACAGAGCAAGAACATGAAGCAATCTGGGCATTCAGACATTTAAAGGGGTCATGACATGAGAAACCAAATTTGCCTTGATCTTTTGGTATATAAGAGGTCTTTGTATCATTAAAACGTCCTGCAAGTTTAATATTTTAAGACGTCCTCCCCATTCTAAACGAATCATTTATTTAATCAAGCTCAAAATACAGCTCGTTCTGGATTCATGGTTAGAAGTGACGTGTCGGTTAGAAGTGACGTAACAGCGTTTGCATATGACCGCCTCCAGCACAAGATAACTACGATTTAAGCGCAAGACAACTACGCTCATTTCAGTATCGCCGTGCGCCTCACAAGTGTTCAGTCGATGGACAGCGAGCTCTGACAGAGACTACTTGTGCACAGGAAAATTACGATTCCACACAGATGTGCTGTTCCTGGCTGTGGTCAAACAAAACCTCTGAATAAGCTGCCGAAAGATCCAGACGTCAGGGAAAAATGGATGCAGTTTAT
Organism: Xyrauchen texanus; assembly: GCF_025860055.1. Lineage (NCBI taxonomy): Eukaryota > Metazoa > Chordata > Actinopteri > Cypriniformes > Catostomidae > Xyrauchen > Xyrauchen texanus. The sequence continues at coordinate 7,380,738 of NC_068307.1, forward strand.
TTTTTGCGGACGTTCCAGTCACGGCAGTGTTAACTTAAGCGTTTGTTCTGTACATTTTAAGGATGACTGTTTTGAGAACAAATCTCAATATGATGCTGGCTTTGCCAGAAAACTGTTGCTCAAAGATAAGTCCGTGCCGACTATTCTGGGAACAACGACGACGCAAACTGTAAGTAATCTATTTTAAACTTTAAACTACTTTTTAAAGCGCAATTTCATTCATTATGAATAATCACAGTGTTTTTACTTAGTTTACTTGCATATTGTTCTGGCTGGGGCGTCAATAATTGATACATCGGCACTGACGTTAGCCAATCATAACAGTGGGCGTTAACACTGAAGTCTTAAATGGAAAACGCCCCCAAAACAGACTGTTTGAATCAGAGGATGAGAAACAGGGTGGGAAAAGGTCATAAATCACTAGATTTTAAAAGTTTTTCTTAAAAAAAATATATTAATACTATAATTGCACCTAAGGGAACATAATAATACAATAAAAAAAAACATGTCATGACCCCTTTAAAACTTGCGCATAAGGATCAGTTGTCATTACAGATAGGACGGAGGACTAATCTAAGCGACTCTGATTGGCCATTGCCATTTCATTGCTCACCGGACATGTTAGTGATTGGTTAGAATACTCAACCACTGCAAAAACATGTTGTAAATAGAAATATTTAACCCAACAGGAGCAGACTTGAATTTAATCCTGTAATAGTCAGTTTTCACGATTACACAATCGTGGCAGCCATAAACGTAAACGTGATTCGTTTTTCGATTAATTGTGCAGCCCTATTGTATAGCCTTCATTCCTAAAAACAATGATTGACTGACTAGTGTCCAGAGAAAGCCGTTTCTTTTTTGACCTAATATTGACCTTAAAACATGCCAGTCTATTGAATACTGTGGCAACACAAACACAAAGACAATGTTAAGCTTCATTTAATGAACCAAATAGCTATCAACTTTGTTTAATATAATGTGATTTTCTAGTACCAAAGTGATTTTCTAGTACCAAATTAGCAATATATCATGATTACTCAAGGATAAGGTGTTGGAGTGATGGCTGCTGGAAATGGGCCTGTATAGATTTGATCAAAAATGACTTTTTTCAAATAGCGATGGTGCTGTTTTTTACATCAGTAATGTCCTGACTGTACTTTGTGATCAGTTGAATGCCAATTTGGTGAGTTAAAGAACCAATTTCTTTCCGAAACAGCAAAATCTGTACATTATTCCAAACCTTTGGCCACCAGTGTGATATATATATATATATATATATATATATATATATATATATATATATATGCATTAAGGCAGATGTTATAAAATAACCATGAAGAATTATTTTTTTTTTTTTAAACAATGTGCCTAAAACAATTGTAAAGTACTGTGTGTGTATATGTATATGTATATGTATGTATATATATATATATATATATATCTGTAATAATATTAACATCTTAATGTTTAAATAGAGGAGACTTTCAATGAGGAAGTTAAAGAAACGAGTTGGCCAATCAAGGGCTGGAGGCTTTGGAAGAGGAATAATCCAAGCTAGGAGTAAGGACCAAGTTGGTCCATCCAGCCATGCCGATACGGACGCTTTACTCTGTCCACCTTCTCCATGCAGATTAAACTTCTCTGCAACTAGAGACACACTTACATATGCACAGGCGCAGAAAATGGTGGAGGTCGAGCTGGAAGGAAGACTCCACCGGATTAACATCTCCGACCAGCTCTCTGTCTTAACCGAGAATGAGATGTTGGCTCAGGATCTGACTGAATGCAACAGCAACAAAGAGAACAGCGAGCAGATCCTGAGTCGAGCAAGGCAGGGAAACAAACAGACTACTTCTAAAAGCAAGAGAAAAGATGTTAAACACGGTACTAAAAATCAGAGGTCTGGTTCTCAGTGTAGCTCCCAGAGCCAGGTCTATTCGACACACCACACCCATGTACAAAGCCCTCTGCCTAAGCCTACGTTTCGCAATGTGGAGACTTTCACAGCCTCAGATGCACCTCCTCTTCCTGTGGCTTATTACCGCTACATAGAGAAATCAAATGAGGAGTTGGACAATGAGGCTGAGTATGACATGGACGAGGAGGACATGGCTTGGTTAGAGATGGTCAATCAGAAGCGTGTGTCTGATGGCCATGCCTCTGTCCCCCCTGACACATTTGAGCTACTGATTGACAGACTGGAGCGAGAGTCCATTTTAGAGTCCCGCAGTCAGGCGCTGTCCCAGAGCACCATTGACGAGGATGCCTACTGTTGCGTTTGCCTTGACGATGAGTGTCTCAACAGCAACGTCATCCTATTTTGCGACATCTGCAACCTCGCTGTGCATCAGGAATGTTACGGGGTGCCCTACATCCCGGAGGGCCAGTGGCTGTGCAGGCACTGCCTGCAGTCCCCATCACGCCCTGTGGATTGTGTCCTTTGCCCGAATCGAGGAGGTGCGTTCAAACAAACCAGCGATGGAAACTGGGCCCATGTCATCTGTGCCATATGGATCCCTGAAGTGTGCTTCGCCAATACTGTGTTCCTAGAACCTGTGGAGGGAGTGAAAAACATTCCTCCTGCGAGATGGAAACTTACCTGTTACCTGTGTAAGCAGAAAAGCAGGGGGGCGTCTATTCAGTGCCATAAAGCAAACTGCTACAGGGCGTTTCATGTTACCTGCGCCCAGAGAGCAGGCCTCTATATGAAAATCGACCCTGTGCGAGAGACTGGTACAAATGGCACCACTTTTACCGTGAAGAAGACTGCTTTCTGCGAGAACCACTCTCCACCTGGCACAGGTACTGAGGGAGATGAGGATAATGGGTTGGTTGGGGGCAGAGGTAACAGAGGTCAAAGGTCATACACATTAGGCCCTCCGCTGCAGCAGAACCAGCATGGGCGGAAAAAAGGATCAGCCACACAACAGAAGAAGAATTCGGCAGGGACCTCACGGAAGACAGGAGTCCCCCTGCTTCTGGTGCCACAGATACCGTCCTTTAGGTAATGTTTACGTTTGGTCTTGGCTGTTATGTCTGGTACTTTGATTTGACCCATATACCCAGATAGCCCATGTACATCTCCTAGATGTCTGTTTTAGATCTTTTAATATTAGTTAAACATCTTAAAAAGTTCAGATGTACAAACATTCTAAATCATGAACATCTCAAAGACATCTGCTGAACGTCTTATTGACATCCGAGACTTGCTTATTGACATCAGTCTTATAGACGTATTGCAGATGAGCAAACAACGTATAAAATACATCTTCCAGATGTTAACACACACATTAAATAGAAGTCTGTGTGATGTAAGTGTGCTATCACAGTATGCAAATCACGGTATTCTTGCAACATACAGTATATAGAAAATTTTATTTTCTGTGTGAAAATGACTGAATTCTAATGAAATCAAAATTGACCTTATTTGGATCAATAACGTGACGCTCATTTTTTGTCTTGATCTATTATGTTATTATAAACACAATTACTTGAATACACCTCTTTTTAAATTTCTGAGTTCAAAGTTATTTTGATTTTTTTTTCTTGGGCTTAATGTCAAAAATGTCAAAGTGGTATAACCGTCTGGACACAGTAAAAAAAAAAAAAAAAAAGTCTTATTAAAAGCTGAAAGTTGGCAAAAGATGTTTGAAATGGCCAAATTTGTCCACCAAATCAAAGTTAACAAGCAGGTGGCCATTCTGTTGTCATGTGCCAAATAAAGCAAAAAAACAGAGAAGACCCCTTTAGACCCTCATGACTGTGTGTGAAGTATTTTGATTTTTTTTTTTAATGAAAAGGCACATTTCTTTACAGGTCAAATGGATTAACCCTAAAAAAACTGTAGGACTCAAAAATGAACTTGAGTTTTTTTTTTTTATTAATAATTTAGTTGAATACAGTCACATGTTTTGAAAGGTGCAAGGAAAGTATGTTAATATTTTTAACTACTTGATGGTTTCACCACTTGACATTTTTTAAAGTAATTAGTTAATTAATTTATTTTAATCTTTGAAACCAACATGGACAAAATATAAAAAAATGTTTTAACCAGATTTATTACATTTTTATCAGCTTGGACAACTGTATTGGTCCAAAACGTTCAAGAATAGATGTTCCACATTATTATTGTGCACATTACCCAAATAATTTATTACTTTTTGTCTTTGTAATCTCTCATCAAAATGTAATAGAGCTGTTCAGCTGTGATGTGAATTTGTAGGTGAACCTGGAAGTCTAGTTTGCCATGGGTTTCCTCTGGATTTTTATAATGTTTTTTTTTTTTTACCTTATTTGTAAAATAAGGTCTGTGGTAAACAATACTTGATGATATCTGCATGTTTTGTTTTACAACATAAATTACACCGTCATACCTCAAATGTGAATTTTGAAAAGCCGCCTTGTTTTTTTGTTTATGTTTTTAAAGTATGTAATTCAATACGGCTTCAAAATTCATGTTTGAGTGGTATGAAGGTGTAATTGTACCTATTTTACACTTAAGTTCAAATCCCCCATTCTAAAAACCCTTAGGAAAATCCAGAGGGAACCCATGGCGAATTCTCCTCCGGGTTTTTGGACTACAAGCTGAACAGCTCTATATCTTTCAACGCCTCTTAAATTACATTTTTGACTTACGTCATCAAGGCCATGTGGAAAGAAATGGGCAGCACAGGTAGAGAAAATAATATATAATAAAGTAATAGCCAAACAGCTGTTTAGGCATTGTTTTAGGTTAACATTAATGTAATAAAGCTTACAGCATTAAAAGCAAATTAAAGATTTAATTTATAATAAAAAAGAAGCATTTCCCATTCAGAAATCTCGATCACATTACAGAAGTAAAATGGGTTATGAATGCCATTTCATGTTGATTTAAACAGTTTGACTTTTATCATATGTTTTGAATAGGCTCAACAAGATTTGCACAGGGGTGTCTGTTGAGAGGAAGAATCAATTTATGCAGAGGCTTCACAATTACTGGCTGCTAAAACGTCACTCTCGAAACGGAGTGCCACTCATCCGCCGGCTGCATTCGCATCTACAAGCTCAAAAGTCTGAGCAGGTCAGTGTGTTTCAATACATTAAGCAAGAAAAATTGGCTTAATTGACAGTGAACAGAAAGATAAAACTTGCATTCCTCATATTATGGCGGCAGAACACTATACTACTTTGGCTAATGTTGATAATGCTTTCAGAATGTACTCTCAGCTTCATTTAAAACATGAAGAAAAAAAATCCCTTAAAATCAACACAGAAAATGTGGAAAAAATCTGGTCCTAGTAACAACTAAGAGTGTGTTGAAAGTACAGAAATTGCTTGTATGTGCATTGTATTCAATTTTTTATTATTATTATTATTAATAACATTTAGAAAGAACCAGATGCAAAGTTGCAAGCTGTCAGGGAAGAGCTGAAGTACTGGCAGAAGCTTCGTCAGGACCTGGAAAAAGCTCGACTTCTTATCGAACTCATACGAAAGAGGGAGAGACTTAAAAGAGAACAGGTGACAGGACCATTCATGTCTATAAGGCACTTTAGTTTTGTTCTCAAAGCCCTGTTCTCTGAAATCCACCATTTATTAACAGAACAGGCCTGAGGTAATTCTCGAATCAAAGCATTGATTTAATTTGCCTCTCCTGTCTTGTAAGATGAAACTTCACCAGGCTGCGCTGGAGCTGCAGCTCACCCCTGCACTGATGTTTCTGCGCTCCACTCTGGAACAGCTGCAGGAAAAAGACACTGATCATATTTTCAACACACCCGTCAATCTGAAGGAGGTGAGGAAATAACAGAAGATTCAGAAGAACGTTCTTTGCTGATGTGAATTCAGGCCTACCTCAAATTGGTTCTCAAAATACCTAAAAATGAACATTATGGAGGGAAAAAGATTGTATATCTTTTCCATATGTCCATTTTAATGTTTCACCAGGTTCCAGATTATCTGGAGTTTGTTTCTGAGCCGATGGACTTCTCTACAATGCATAACAAGCTAGAGGCCCATAAATACTCCTCCGTGGCTGACCTTGAATATGATTTCAACCTAATGATATCCAACTGTCTGAGGTATAACTCCAATGACACCATGTTCCACAAGGCTGCCATGCAGCTGCAGGAGGTGGGAGGAGCTGTCCTGAGACACGCCCAGCATCAGGCTCTCAGCTTAGGCCTTGATCCCAGCACAGGCATGCACCTACCAGACAAGCCTAGCGTACGCAAATCCACAGTCTCTTGGTGGGATGAAGGTGAGCTGAGACCTTGTTTCTGTCAGTATATCCAAACTTGCCCTAACCATTGCCAGAGGCAATTGCTATGAGCAAATATTTAGCAAATTGCACATAATAGTTTCTCATTAGAATAAAGTTCTCTAAAACGTTATATAAATGCTCAAAGTTAAAAATAATGAAGAGTTTCTTGTATTACTTTTTCTGTAAGAAAAGATTGTTGCAAAGATGGTTTCAGAAATAGTTGGCTACATTCAGTCTGGTGCAGGACACGCAATATTATTGAACAGAACATGTCCTGAAAAATACAACGGGTTGCAATCAAAACTCATCTATAACAAGCATGAGACACCTGAACTTGTTTCTGTCCATAGCCTAGCTCAGGCATATATTTTTTGCAAGTACAGTATATATATAAATATTTTATTTTTAGAATTTGTTTGTCATTATTATAATCGCATTATAGCTTTTTAAAATAAAAAATTGTACGTTTTATCAATTACTATTATTTTATGAAATTGCATTTAAAATAATATGAGCTGTCACTGTGAAAAATTTACAAGTTCTCACATTTAGTTTACATTCATATGTATAATAAGCAATAAAATGGTACTGTCTCTTTAAGAATGGCGTCAGTTCATCTAGTGTTTCGATTCAGCGCATTAACGAGAGAGTCGCCGCACAGTTTCTTTACCGTATCCACGCTATGTGTGATTAGAATGAATGTTTCTTTTTACTTTTTGATCAACAGCTGAGTGGAAAGAACAGAAAGGATATTAAAAGACACATTATTCAATGAAAGTGGAGTGTGTGGATCTCATATTTGATGGACACACATTACATGGAAGAAATGTTCAGTTTTAATTTCATGCACTTTTGTATTAAAAAAAGCGATTTTCCAGGGAATCCATTGCTTACATTTCTAAAAGCTAAATTCAAGCACTTCAAAGACCTTGTGTGAACCCTGTAAATAATGTAAAGGGGAAAAAAGCCAAAGAAAGATATTACATGGACAAAAACAATGTTGCAAGTTTTGAATTACCGAATTTTGACTCGATATATGGTTTGCCATTTATTTGGTTCGCAATATTTCCAAATTCAGTATATTGTCCCGTGCCTATTTTTTTTAAGTATCTTTTATTGACGAGATCATATCTTTTGCTGTTGTTTGAGTTACATCATCGTGTGTCTTTCTTTCCTGTTTACAGTTGACTTGCTCTTGGACCCTGAAAATCGTGTGCACATGTCTCCAGAGGACCAGCTGAAAATCTTGCTGGACAAACTTGATCTGGTGGCGACCATGCGAACCAGTGGAGGTCGCACAAAACGCATGTGCCTGCTGCGCAGAGAAATTAACAGTCTCCGTCACAAGATCAGCCACCAGGGCCGCAGCTCACGACTGCTGAACAGAAAAAGTAAAAAGGACAAGAGTAAGGAGGAGAAAAGTGAGGACAAGATGGATTACATAACCTCCAATCCAGGTAATGTGTACGAATAACAAAGTTAATAATATACAGTGACCCAAAAAGTATCTGGACAATTAAGCCACACATAAAAGTGTCAGGAAGGATGAGACAAAAGATCCAAGTGTGGATAACAATGATCAGTTTATTTAACAAACACAGCTAGGCAGGTAAAGCTTCGAGAGGGGAACCTGGCACCGACTGCAACTGGAGATGTATGGTGTGTTCATAGGCTTGTGTGAGTAGTGGAAGTGTAACGTAGATATTCAAGGAATCCTCTGCAGAGTATTATGTTCATAGGCTTGTGTGCATGGTGGTCATGTGCGGAGCAGATCCAGTGCAGTGAAGTATTGCTGAGTGTACCTCAGGAGAAGCGTCAAGAGAGGCGAGGCAACAGACTAGAAGGTATACACATTGTTAAGACTGGCAACCGATACACAGAACACAATTCAGGATATACTAGGGCAGAGGGAGAGAGTGGTAAGTAACAGGACTCAAACAACAATCGAGCAACGGGAATATCTGCTCCAGGGCGCCGTATCATGGCTGACCCTGCACTCTGACCCTGGTATATTTGAAAAAACGAATAAATGTCACTGTATATATGCAAAAATATATGTATAATATGTAACCAAAATAAAGGCTTCTTCTTCTTATAACCTAAATCTCTAAATCTACCATAAAATGACGATTTAAACAACTATACAGCTCAAATAATTAACAAGTTTTAAAATAATTAATTTAAGTGATTTTATATAATTATAAGCTTCACATTTCTGCCTTTAAACCCTCCACAAATTGGCCCATTCACTTCCATTGTAAGTGCCTCACTGGCAAAGAAAATGGGGGAAGAGGCAAACTCATTTTTTGAGGTAATCAACATTATGCCACAAATGCTGTCGATTGAGCTTAACTTTGTATTAAAGTGAATATTCCTTTAATGCATTAAGAGGGTCCAAATAATTTTGGGGGCCACTGTATACACTATAACCATATATAAGTTTAAGATAATTATTAGTTTATTTTGTTTGCTGAAGACACTAAGAAATCAACATCACAAAAAACTCAAGAACCCACTTGTCCAGCCTCTTCACCTTTACCTGGAGATGCTCCAACAAAAGCGCCCATGTTCTGCCTTGAGACGGGATGGACCACCACACCAGGGCAGGCGAATAAACCTGGCAGCAGCAAACAAAGAGGAAAAGGAAAACAGAGGGTCCTAAATGAAGAACGAAACCAGATTTTAGAAGAAGAGGACTTCCACACTAAGGATGATGACACAGTGTCCCCCAGCCTTTCGGAGAAGGATGTGAACACAGTTTCCTCCACAGAGAGCCCCTCTGATTCTCCCAAAATGGGCGTGGGTCGTCGGACATCTGTTCTCTTCAAGAAAGCTAAAAACGGAGCCAGACTGACAAAGGAAAAGCCAGTCTTATTGCAGAATGGCGTCAGCACAGCCAAAAATTATCCAACCCCACCAGCGAAATTTCTGTCAGCACCTCCTGCCCCAAAGTTATCGTCTACGTCCCCCCACCAGCTGAGATCCAGAGGACCGAGTGTGTGCTCGGACAGCGAAGGCGAAAAGTCACACGCACCACCTGAAGAGAATGGTACAAAAATATCATACTAAGTCGATTACTGTAATTTATTGACTAGTGGTTTAAGTGCTGTCTGGCACGATGTGTTTAGTATGCTAAAGCATAATGCTTCTTATTTAGGCTTAACAAATGGACTCAAGAGGCACAGCGGCAACTCATCAGACACAGAAAGCTGCACTCCCTCCTTCCCTACTCAGAGGTAATGGATGCGGTCACAAGGGCCCTGTTTACACCTGGTTTTAACTTGTCTCAATTGCGTCTCCTGTGACAACTGCTTTGAATATGAATCTGCTTTAAAATGTTACTCTTCATTCCAGCCCACGAAAGAATGTTATTAATTGTTTATGAGAAAAAACCGTGCTGTTCGTGACAATCTTCAGTGAATTTCTATAGGAAGTTCTACAAAGCTAGTCATAGCGAGCAACATTAAAAGGGCAATGTTTTTTACTTTTTAATATTTAAATTGTTATTTATATTATACGAAAATAAATGATCAAATAAATATATTTATATTTATATATTTTTATTTTTATAATATCAATTTATCTAGTTAAACTCGTAATAATTATTTCATTGGCAAGAACTGTTCCTCTTGAATGTAATCTCATATAAAATCATATTATTGGTCCTTATTGGAAATCCCTGAAGTTTACTGCACATTGTTGCTCCTAAATGTAGCCAATTTGAATTGAATTCTCACTGCAAATGGGATTTTTCAAGTGGAATTCTCATTGTTATTTTAATCAAGCTCCTAAACTTTCGATGCCTCGCCTGATCTTGTCACTGCATGTTGATCTCAAGTAAACCGTAAATGTGTCTTGTGGAAAGTCTTGTGGATGTTTACGTATGGGCTTTTCCTATGTTTCAGACAATTTCTTTAAAGCCGTACTAAACTCAAAGTTTAAAAACGTTGTTTTAAACTCACACTTTGAACTGATTTGCTTTTACATACCACATGCGTTTTTAACCACTTCTGAATGTGGTTTAAGTGATTTGATCACGAAATGTTTTGGACCCCGTTTACACCTATATTTAGCACTGCCTTCTTGTGATTGGATCGAAACCTAGCTGGATTATACAGTAGAGCTTTGTAATCACCATTTGAGAGTGTTTAAGTGTGTTTTTCTAACGTTTTCCGCAGTTCCTCACCTCCAAAACGCAGTCGTGGTAAGCCAGCGCTCAGCAAGGTTCCTGTTCCTGAGGAGGCAAACAGAGTTACTAATACAAGTGGGTTAAAAATCAATCAAGGCTGCTGTATGGTTGGGTGATATGACCAAAACGATAACGATGTATATCACAATATAGTAAAGGTTTCTGGATAATAAATAAAATAGGTTTATATATAAAATAACCATATTGTTATGCCTAATTTTGGAACTCCAGTCAGTGAATTCAATACTTTTTTCAATTACATTTGTTTTTATTCTCTTTTCTCCCAATTTGGAATGTCCAATTCCAGTTACTCACCTCCAATCTGTGTGGTGGAGGACAAGTCTCAGTTGCCTCTGCTTCTGAGAGTCAATCTATGCATCTTATCACGTGGCTCGTTGTGCATGACACCGCGGAGACTCGCAGCATGTGGAGGCTCATGCTATTCTCTGCAACCCACGCACAACTTGCCACACGCCTTATTATACCATAATGCTAAATACAGGTGAAACTCGAAAAATTAGAATATCGTGCAAAAGTTCATTAATTTCAGAAATTCAACTTAAAAGGTGAAACTAATATATTATATAGACTCATTACAAGCAAAGTAAGATATTTCAAGCCTTTATTTGATATTATTTTTATGATTATGGCTTACAGCTTATGAAAACCCCAAATTCAGAATCTCAGAAAATTAGAATATTACATGAAATCAATAAAAATACAGAAATGTCGGCCCTCTGAAAAGTATAATCATGCATATGTACTCAGTACTTGGTTTGGGCCCCTTTTGCATTAATTACTGCCTCAATGCGGCGTGGCATGGATGCTATCAGCCTGTGGCACTGCTGAGGTGTTATGGAAGACCAAGATGCTTCAATAGCGGCCTTCAGCTCTGCTGCATTGTTTGGTCTCATGTCTCTCATCTTTCTCTTGGCAATGCCCCATAGATTCTCTATGGGGTTCAGGTCAGGTGAGTTTGCTGGCCAATCAAGCACAGTAATACCATGGTCATTGAACCAGGTTTTGGTACTTTTGGCAGTGTGGGCAGGTGCCAAGTCCTGCTGGAAAATGAAGTCAGCATCTCCATAAAGCTTGTCTGCTGAAGGAAGCATGAAGTGCTCTAAAATGTCCGGTAGACGGCTGCGTTGACTCTGGACTTAATAAAGCACAGTGGACCAACACCATCCGATGACATGGCTCCCCAAACCAACACAGACTGTGGAAACTTCACACTGGACTTCAAGCATCTTGGATTGTGTGCCTCTCCATTCTTCCTCCAGACTCTGGGACCTTGGTTTCCAAATGAGATGCAAAATTTGCTCTCATCAGAAAAGAGGACTTTGGACCACTGAGCAACAGACCAGTTCTTTTTTCTTTAGCCCAGGTAAGACGCTTCTGACGTTGTTTGTTGTTCAGGAGCTGCTTGACAAGAGGAATACGACATTTGAAGCCTCAGTCCACTCCTAGTGAAGCTCCCCACACATTTGAATGGCCTTTTCCTGACAATCCTCTCCAGGCTACGGTCATCCCTGCTGCTTGTGCACCTTTTTCTTCCACACTTTTCCCTTCCACTTAACTTTCTATTAATGTGCTTTGATACAGCACTTTGAGAACATCCAACTTCTTTTGCAATTACCTTTTGAGGCTTTCCCTCCTTGTGGAGGGTGTCAATGATGGTTTTCTGCACAACTGTCAGGTCAGCAGTCTTCCCCATGATTGTGAATTCAACTGAACCAGACTGAGAGACCATTTAAAGGCTCAGGAACCCTTTGCAGGTGTTTTGGATTAATTAGCTGATTAGAGTGTGACACTTTGAGCCTACAATACTGAACCTTTTCACAATATTCTAATTTTCTGAGATTCTGAATTTGGGGTTTTCATAAGCTGTAAGCCATAATCATCAAAATTATATCAACTAAAGGCTTGAAATATCTTACTTTGCTTGTAATGAGTCTATATAATATATTAGTTTCACCTTTTAAGTTGAATTACTGAAATTAATGAACTTTTGCACGATATTCTAATTTTTAGAGTTTCACCTGTATAACTGTCTGCCAGATTTCTGTTTAAAATGTTGTTGACCATTATTATTATAAACTTTACTCAAGAAACTTAAGATTTTTTCAAAGTAATGCAAAAAAACAATGAAAATTAAAACTTATTGACGTAAATAGATAAATAAATGACATTAATAGAATTAATGCGGAGATCATCTTTTGGCTTTCATAACATACTTTTGCGTGCTTTATTTTGAGGTGGCAAAACAGATTGCTTGTATTACGAGTGATTATTGTCGTGCGGACCACAGATTTTCACCTGTTTTAATGACAAGCTCCTCTTCATTTACTTGACCTGTTTGGGAGTTGTCCTGTTTTGTGGAGATTTCGTTCTCTATTTGGATTTTTCCTGTGTCAAAAATGATCGAGTAGCATGAGTGATCCCACTCTGAGCTCTCCTGTCAGTGGAGCATAAATATTGGAAAGCCTGCTGGATTTGTGTGCACTTTGGAGCTCCAGAGACAGTGCACGCCACATTCACGTGAAACATTTGCGTGTCAGGAATATTTAGCACTTTTAATGTGCCAAACATGCAGTGAAGGTCATTGAATTTGCTTGGGCACCTGCAGAAAAATTTTCAATGCTGGATAAACCCTGTCCATGTTTCTTCAATTCTCTCAGTCTCACGTGAAGGCCTGCCCACTGATAAATAAGCTTACGCTGTGCACATGGACATTTACATATCGCGATATACACAATATAGCAAAATCTCTATCGGTTGACACTTTATATTGTCGCCATGATATATATCGTCATATCGCCCATCCCTAGTTATCATTATTTGTTGTGTCAGGTCACTAGTTTGTGTCTTTATGTTTGTAGGCAGACACACTTCTCAAAATGATGAAGAGATGGAGCCTCTTACCTTGGTTTGGGCAAAATGTCGTGGCTATCCCTCATACCCTGCAATGGTAAGGAACACATAGTCTTGCAAACATACTTGAAATAGACATAAGATCTGTTCCAAACCCTAGTGAGCTGCCTTGCTGTATGCTGCCTACATAGGCCATCTCTTTTAAGGGCTCAAGTTCCAGAAGGATTTTCCCCATTCATTTCTTCCATACACATTTCATCAAATCCTTCATAAGAGTCCTAAGCCATGACCCAAACCAACTACCACCCAGGTGAATCACACCACTACAAACTTTAGTTTGAAGCAATAAAGTAGGTGAAAATTGGACAAAAAGACAAAGGTACAAGGCTGAATGTTGGCCTTTTCAGAAGCATATACTATCTATTAACAACCTTGGTGTTCATGTTTGCTCTGTCTTTAACGGTTATCGTTTCAAATGTATTTTGCCTATGGAAAAAATGTATAGGATTATTGCTTCCTGAACCAGACTGTTGCACTCGATTGATTCCAACCGAGTTAAACGTCAGCATGTTGCTAAGCTAACGACTTAATACTCCAATGAGAATTAATGCTGCCTTCACGTGCTATGTGAATTATCGTAAATATGAATTTCCCACTTGGAAGTTGCACATGAACGTCCTCTCAAGTCGTAATTGCGACTAGGAAACTCTGAGATAATTTTGATACCCGAGTTGGGTATCAATTGTTAACACTTGCAGTTTCGGTCATATAAATGTATGTATATTGGCAACCATTTGATGCATTTTGTCAATTTTACACAGTGAAAATAGCTTGTATTTGACCAAAATTCCTTTAATGTCAGTAAGCTAACTGAGTGATATGTATTACCCAGTCTAAATAAAAGTTCCTCCAAAAATATCCATATTTACTGTTCTTTCCGACAACAAAGCACCTGAACGTGACGTACTCGTAATTACCCATTCGAAGTGGGAAGTAGAATAATTCTGATAGCACATGAAGGCAGCACAAAACACAATGCCATGGTACACACTAATATGGGCTAAAATAGTCAATTGTAATCTGATTTGAATTATTTTTGTATTGTTTGAAATATACATTTATAATCAATATTTCTTGACTCATGTGCATCTCATATTGTGGGATTGCCTTATCTGCAAAGGATGCTGCTTTGGGGTCATTCAAACCAAACAAAAAATAAAGCACTGAAGAAAAGAGACAGCATTACAGTTGATGATGTTTGTCTAGCTTATGTTTACATAGAAAAGCGATGGACGCAAAAACGTGTTGGATATGAACAGCTCCTAATAATTTGGCCTAAACGAGGTATCTTGAAAGGTATCTACCTTTTGGAACAGGCATCATGTCAGGTGCTGTCTACAGAGGTAGTACAGTAGGATTTTAAATGTAGCTGTCTTAATGGGCCAGTTGTAGATGTGATTTATTCTATGCATATTCATGCAAATTATGGTTTTCAACAGATTGTCAATCCCAAAATGCCCCGGGAAGGAATTCTTCACAATGGCATTCCCATCCCAGTACCTCCTAAAGAAGTTTTGAAATTGGGCAGACACAGACAGGAGGAGACCAAGGAGAAGCTCTTTCTTGTGCTGTTTTTCGATACAAAGAGAACCTGGTAAGGCAAAATATACAACTCTTAAGATATATTCAAGATCTGCAACTTATTTATCCTGCTCATTTCATTGTTTAATGTACACACAGGCAGTGGCTGCCAATGGACAAGCTCCATCACATGGGCATTGACGACACAGTTGATCGACTTCGTCTAATGGAGGGCAAGAAACCGAATGTGCGAAAGTCAGTGCACATGGCATATGACCGAGCAATGACGCACCTGAGCCACGTACAGGAAAACTCAACCTTTAACCCCTCAAATTTTATATAAAGCACTTGGATGGCAAATAGATGTCTAAAACTGACTGTAGGAGATCAATGAAGGTACAACATTCAATTTAATTTGTCTCTTCTGTCCTGTATCCTTCCCCTCCTCTAAGCACAAAGAGGCATATAAAATCCTTCAGGATTGTCATATTTAAATCATAGCCTTTTTTATTAAAGGGTTAGTTCAACCATATTTTTTACATACACTGAAAATGAATAGTGACCAATGTTGTGTGTAATCTGAAAAATGTGTATTACGTTGTCAAAAAAGGTATTATAATGCATTACCATTTAAATTATTGTAATCAGATTACAGTTACTTACTTTCAATTAAGTTAATAACATTTCAGTACATTACGTAGGTTACACATTTCTAAAATAATATTATTTATGTAGTATACATTTAAAACATGAATTATGTTCATTTGTACTTATGTTCATGTGTCTGTGGGAGCTGAAGGGACAATGAAAATGAAATATAGACATCATTTTGAATTTGAGCGGAAAAACTAAAACTTCTGTGAAAATTGTTTTAGAAAGTAACTTAAAGTTAGGGATGCACTGATATGAAAGTTTTTGTATGATACCAAATTTAACAAAAAAACCATAGGCCAATACCGATATTTTGCCAATTACTTTGGAATTCTGCATTAAAAATGTACAAAGAGGTACAAAAGCTTTTTCACTGTTCTAACAATAAATAATTTCCATTGAAAAAAACTTTTAAGAGAGTCACTGAAAGATAAATAGAAGATATAAAAAATAACTACATTTGATAACATGATGATTGATATGAAAAAAGGTTATTTTGTACTTCTAAAACATTTTTGCACTTCTGTTTTTGCAGTTTAAAACAACAGAACTCACATTTGACATGTATGGACTGAATATGATAGCACATAAAACATTTGTACTATGCATATGTTGGGTAATTCCACGGAAATGTCAACCACATCATGGAAAAATAAAGTTTAAACCAAAGGAAGTGTTATAGGAGGTGTAGTATAATGGATAATGGATTATGTTATCTAGACCGCTAGAGGGTGCCGCTTGCTCACACAGTGCTGACTGAAGCGCTGAATGCAGAATGCAGTCTTTTAAGGTTTAGTAATCGCTCAAGGACATATTGGGATTTCAGTCTTAATTTAATCAATCATGCAGCATTAATGGAAATCATTCCAATGTCACGGAAATCAGAGTTTGCTGGTTTCAAACCATTTTGAATGGTTTCCCTCATCATGTAGTCTATAGGTTAAGTGCCGTTTTCACAACTGTCACGTACGTTTATGACGTTTTTTTCAGCATTAACGCGAGACCGAGACAGAATAATAATTAAATATGACCTGTTTTTAGGAGTGCCAACCCTTCTTTATATTGTAGCTATTCTTATTTTTAGATTGTGCATTTGAATTAACAGTTTTACAAAGTATGTTACTAATCAATTATAAATAAACCATCTTTTTTCATATTGCCGTTTTTAACTGATATGCCAATGGTTTAAATCTTGTCAGTAATTGTCCGATAAATATCAGCAGCCACATTGGTGCATCCCTACTTTTAGTAATTAGTAATGTGATAACTTTTCCGATCGGTATATCGATCTGATTACAATTTTAGAGAAGTAATTTGCATTGGATTACAATTTTTTGAGTACCAAAAACACTTATAATGACAGATTCCAAACAGGTTTGGAAGAATATGAGGATGAGTAAATGACAAAATTGTAGTTTTTGTGGTGAACTATCCCTTTAAATGTTATGATTCAAATTTATCCCGTTTATCTAAGAATGTTTTAAATTCAGTTCTTACATTTGCACTTATTTCTCTATGTTTGAAAACATAGTTCCACTTGTAACAATTGAATATTTCATAAAAGATTTGTATTGAATGTGAGGTTACAGTTGCCAATGCAGCAGGGCTTTCGGCAGTACAGCTCAGGTATGTGTTGCTAGAATGCATTTCGTAACTGTTTACTTAATGGATCAATTTCTGGGCTGAGGATTTTGGTTTGTGAAATGCATGTGTGCAAGTACCTGCAGTTCTATTGCCCTTAGTTCTGGTGGTTAATAATTCAAACGTGACCATGTGTGCTTTTCGTCTTTATCAGGTTCAACCTCATGTTGTAAGCCTCTGATGTTGACTCTTTCCATAGTTGTTTTACTTACTATGAGATGCCATTTAATGTAATTAATTTCATTGGCACTACTTAAAATTAACGTGTCCAAGTTTATTTTAATGAAAGGATTTCTTAGAGTTTGTGTCAATGCGCTTGTAATTGTGGGTGGAAAATACAGTGTACATACAGTATAAATGCATGTATGTAGAAAATATGCACAGATGTGTTTTAAAATCTGAAATGTAAATGAAGTGATGACAAACTTTGTACATGTCATTTTAATTTATTATGAGTGGTTATGGAAAAGTTATTTAATAGTAATTGAGAAGGTTTAAATGAACAGCTCTGTTATACTGTTCAAAAAGCATTACTGCTTTAATGCAGTTGTTCCTTAGTGGTCTACAGTGAGAGAACATTATAGAATAAAACATTAAGTAGTCTCTTTGAAAATGTATGCACAGTAAAAGAGAATTGTGTTTTTAAAGCCTGTGGAAAAAGCTAATAGAACCAAACAAAAATGTCTGAAACAGTATTTTCTCAAATGGGAAATAAACACACTGTTGGTCTGACGTGTTTTCAGTGTCTTGCTACACCAGTGTTCATTTTTTCAATGTTATTACTAAAGAAAATGTTCGTTGATGAAGCGTTTCATTTTGTCAACTAAGATGGATGAAAAACACACATTGTGATGATCAGCAAATTGTTTTAATTAAATATACAGTTGCCGAAAATGCAGCATATTAACAACACACTAAACTGATGTTTTTTTTTTTAAGAAAGAAAAATCTAAAAAGTATCGATTATAATCCAGACATAGTATGTTGGGGATTTTCTCGCTGAACCTGTTCAATGAACTTCACTAAAGGGTTAAATTGTCCCACTGAAACACATCCTGTATACGTGAGCTTAATCGGCTATATCTACAACATCAATGTTGGATTACAATTTAAATGTGCTCAGACAACGAAGCCATTGAATAAGTGAATTTGAACCGTCACGTGCTTATCCATATGCGTCACTATCTAAACATGAGAAATTCACAACAGAGTGACTTGCTAATGCCAAGTTGCTAATGCTTCAGCATATTTATTATAACTATTAATTCAGGAGCTCAGTACAGTTCTCATGTTTAATGTTTTACAGATGTGTAAATAATTGTAAGTAGTTCATAGATTTGTCAAAATATGAGTATTTGGTTAAAAATTGGACTGTTACATGTTTGTCTTTTGCACACAAGGTACACTAAAATGTTGTTTTTGACAACTAAAATTACATTCTATTTTAATCAGATTAAAATTGACTAACATGAATGAATAGCATGATGAAATACTGACTAAATATAAATGGACATTTTCGTCAGACAAATATTATGAAATTAAACTCTGTAAATTGTCTGAAAAACATATCTGATCATGAAAACAGGCTCTAATCTCAAGCCTGTTGATAAGATGAAACTACTTGAGCAATACTGACATTTTTACATATTTGTCGCACTACACTTAGCTAGTAAATAAAATAAATACAAGATATAATTTGAGCAATGTCATAGATTTATTACAGCACCAATATATTATTCCTCTAATTAAAATAGTTTTGAACAGATCAATTTTCCAGAAAGAAAAAAATAACTTGAAAACTGCAATAATAAATGTCTCAAAATATTTTTACATTGCACATTATTACTATTATGTCCAGTGGTTTAAAACTCAGTGTCCTGATCTTATTATATCAAAACGTCATAAAATTTTGCACATGCCAGAAAAGTAAATGTCAAAATCGACTGGCAAGTCAAATAGGAAACCAAAGAAAAAGAATAATAGTAAAGTAGATATTGTGATAAATGCGATAAAAGAATGTACTAATTCATCCTCTTTAAAGTGTACTGACATATTGCAGCTTGTCAAAATGTTTTTTTTAATTTTTTTATTCAAATGGAGCAAGGTTTGGTCTGTTTGGTTTCAAATACAAAACCACATAAGAGAAACCTCCAAAAGAATACATCACAAAGTACATACGAACAACTGATAAGGATGCAATGTGAAAGTTTGCATGGCCTACCATGCTAAATAAGACATAATCAGAGGAACTGTTCAAGCCATAACAAATAGCTTGTCTCTTGATTTTGACAGGGAGACCAATTCAATAAACATTTTATTTCAAAGCATAACAAACATTTACTAATCTATGTAATTAAACAACTAAAAATTATTTTATGATGAAGTAAAACAATCAATGATAGCTCACACAGTCAATGCCACCAATTGTGTTGAGTAAGACCGGAGAAAAATATTCCACATTTTATTGAATCTTTTCCAATGTACTGCTTATTTTCTTTAGTGGTATTTTTTTCTACAATGTATAAATTCATAAGTGATCCAGTCCAGGTCTGTCAAACCATCAAAAAAAGAAAAGAAAAAAGGAAGAGGTACATATCAAATTATGTACACACTGTGGATTAGGATATTTTGGTTTACTGAACTCAACTCTACTACCAAACTGAGTTTTACAGAGTTTGTTAAGTGTAAATGCAGAGACTGCAGCCATTGCAGAGGTCAGATCGCAGGTGGGTCCATCTATCAGTGTGCATCTGAAACAAAATCAATGTAGATGCTCAGCAGATGAATCTTGTGAATGAGCGTTTACAGAATAACAGGAAACCATTCAGCTCTCACCTCCTTTAGAGCTTTTGCTGGGGTTGGGGGTGGTGGAGTACTTCGGAGGGTAGCGAATAAAGAGACGATCCTCCTCTTTCTTAATCCAGCGCAGCAGTTTGGTGATGGCATTGATGGCACTGGTTTTTGTGACAAGCGGGCTGAAGCAGGTGTACAACTCAAATTTGCTTGTGACCTGTGATAAGAAATATAATTGTGCAATTTCAGTGTCACTTACCAGAGTTTCAACAGCATTTGATCAATACATTTCCATGACGTTTCCATTCATTTGTCATTTCTGTTTTTATTGAAATAATTTTATAGAGATAACATTCACGAACAACTCTAGCCGATGAAAAGTTAAGCATGGGAGACTTGGGCTAGTTAAGTTGTCACAAGGGCTATATCTCAGTAACAATAAGATTTAGTGTCAAAAGTTAAAATGCGGTATCATTCCCTGAAATAACGGTCAGTAATGGCCACTGCCATATATATAATTAGGAAGACGTTTAAGACCATCTACATATGAGATTACATAGCTCCCGCCATTTGATCCATCACAACTGAGAAGCTCATCCAATTGTGTATTTTATTTTCTCCAAGCTCAAAACAACATCAGGTCACTATAGGCCTTATAATGGACGCGTAGATGTAAAGAGGTGTAGATCTTGTTTTGGTTGTTGTGATGGAAGGTGACCGGGAAATGTTCATATGAAACTTATGCAACTAGTTTAAAGGCAAGTTCCATTGTGACAACATGCCCCATTATTGGGATAAGTTGTCACAATGGAACCTGCCATTAAACTAGAGGGGTAAATATCATATGAACATTGGAGGGGGTACACGTTCCCAGTCATCCCCCATCACGAGGGATGGACTGGTAATCTGCATACCGGGCATTTTCCCGGAGGGCCGACGTACTTTGGGGCCGATCAGGGGCGGACTGGCCATCAGGAGAACTGAGCGGACCAGTGGGTCGGCCGTGAGACGCGCTGAATGGGCCGCGATAAGCTAAAATGAGCCGCCGCGTTATGCAGAACGGACCACAAAACGCCGCATTGATATGCAGAAAAGGCATTAGAGATCTACATAAGATCTACACCTCCATACCCTGAGGAATATTTACTGGAGTAAAAAGTGACAACTAGCCCTGGTCTCCCCGATTTGACTATTGGAATTTCCACGACTTGTTACCATTTTTATAATGTCCAGAACATTTCCAGGCCTGGAAATCACAATAAAATACCCTGACATTTTATTGGAAACCCTGTACTAGTGTCCCTGAACAGAAATGAAAAAATAATGAATGTTTTCACACATATTCCCCAAACACTGCCCGTCTATAATTGGTCGGACAAAACAGATGGTCCCACCCTAAACTCACGGCACTGCTGTGATAGGGGATGCTCAAACAATCAGAGCAAAGTTGAAACCGTCAAAGCCACAGTGTTACTCTTTTCAGCGTGATCAACCTACATATAGCTTACTTATGCCTGTCTTTGAATATTTAAGCTGGTATACAAGATTTCAATTAAAAAAGCTACAAAGATCTTTAACTTGCTTCAGGCAACTTGTAATTATCCAGAGTGTGTTAGCACTAGAACACCACTAAATATTCAATCACATAGTGACTACCTGGTGCAAGGTCACAATACTCATTTGCATAATCTGCATTTGCAAATTTTAACTGCCACTGCAGCTCAGAGGTTTTGAAGGTAACTCGATCTCTCAAGGTCTATGCAGAGACCGGTGAAACTGCCATGCTAGTGAGCTAGAAATAACAACATCAACATGTTTTGCTCTCAGAGGACTAAAAACAGATATGTGTGACAGCAGTTACTGCTCACATACCCAAGCCAGCAGAGTCTCACGTTCAGCCACGTGGTAGATGAGCTTTAGGGGGCGTGAGGTACTGTGGATACGGCCGTGTAGGTCTCTATACAGGTCCAAGAGTCTCATTTTCTCCTCTTCACTGCTGTAAGGGGCTTCAATTTCAGGGCTGCACAGACACAAATACAATAAACCCATGAGGCACGGAAGGAGCAAAAAAACAAAGGTGTATTTGTCTATGACTCCTTTAGATCTCATTTGCGATATCTGTCATTCTCAATATTTTCAAGAAGTATATTTGTGGTGCTTTATTGTATCTCATGACTAGCAGAGTGCTCTCAATAAAACCCTTTCTAATCTGCACCTCTCATGAAATAATAGGATAAATTAAGAAAACATGCTTTCAATTTCTTTCAGTTCTCCAGTAAAATTAATTAGGGAGATAGGAGACTGTGACTATGAGATCGGGTCTATAGTGTACATTGTAAGCTCTCAGATACTTTAAGGCAGTTTAATTGTGTTCTTCATGGAGTCAAGAAGTCAATATTATGCACTTGACAAGTGCTTCAGCTAACAGAAAGGCTACACATTTTAACATGAATACGGAGTACGAAAAAATAAACACTTGCAAATTGAAACCAAGTTAAACATCAAAGCACATACATATTTTGTGTGTATAATCACAAAGGTGTTCACAACAAGCAAAACACCCCAAACATGCGGCTACCTTTATAACAGTTTCTCTCAACAATGAAATTACCGACCAAAAGGGTTTTTTGATTTTGTCAACAATAGCGAACACTAGACAAAAATTATGCATTATGGTGATAATTAATAACAATATTTAATTCAAACAGAGTTGACGAAAATATTACTATTTGTGTTATTTTTATCAACTAAAGAGTAAAATGAACGAATATGACATGATGAAATTTAAAAAAAAATTAAAGCAATAATTATGACTAAAATAAAACTGATTTCTTTGTAAATCTCATAAAAACATGTCCAAGTAACAATAGTTTGTGTACTCTCGCAATACGTTTTGCATTTCCCGCAAAAAAAAATTAATTCCCCGGCAATGCGTTTTACATGCCCTCGCAATAATTTTGCGTTCCCCTCAAAACATTTTGTGTTCCCTCGCAATAAACGTTGCGTTCCTTCAATATAGTTTTGTGTACCCTCGCAACAAGTTTTGCGTTCCCTGATAATACATTTACCATGTTTTTACTACAGTAACAATATTTTAACCTTTATATTAGTAGTAAATTCATAGTAATAATACATGAAAATGAAAACTACGATAGTAAAAATAAAATAAAAAATTTAAGTTTTACTACAAATACCAAGGTAAAACCATAGTAACCAGAAGATTAACCATGGTTAATCAATAGTAAAACCATGGTTACTACGGTTTATGAATATTTTCCACTGTATTAAAGCCATAGTTTGCACCAAAAAACATGGTCACTTTTCATGGTCACTACAATATTACTATTTTTCTGCAAAATAAAAAAACATGATTAGTCTACAACATTCATGGCAATAACGATGTTACTACAGTAAAACCATAGTTTCTGCCAAAAAACAGTGGTTACAACAGCCTACAATATTACAAATGTAAAACCATGTTCAAAACTGGAATGGTCATGGTTACACAAGGTAAATCCATGGGTTTACTACGGCACCCATCATGTAATTATGGTATTTTTATAGTAAAACCAATACAAAATTATGATTGTTTTTACCATTGTTTTCATATTCCTGTATTATCATGATGGTTTCACAAAGAATATCATGGTTAAAATATGGCTACTGTAGTAAAACCCCATTTATTGCAAGGGAATTCAAAACGTATTACGAGAAACAAAATCCCGCCCTGTCATCTAAGGGGCTTTGTAGTAATGCAATGCATGCATGTGAGTGTTTTCTTTTTAAATCAGCATAAATAAGGTAGTACAACAAATTATTTTCACATTACTGTAACTAGAATGACATTTTTTAATAACTGGGGTCAAGAAATCCAGTCACAATGCAACAAATCTTAATGGTCTTAATAATAGACTTCAGTCTCTTTCAAGCTTAAGTATGTAACTTTTTCTGTGTTAAAATATTTTCTTCAATCCCAGCTTAATATGCAGAGACAACTATTAGTTAGCCATTTATATGTTAATTTTCTGGAAAACTGTAAACACTGTGTTTCTGTGGCACTATGAAAATTCTTGTTTGTTTTGAGAGACCTGACTCAAGAGAGACAATAACATTGACTCGACATAAGTTGGGGGTGGGGCTATCGGTTTGTTCGATAAACAGCAGAAGGGGGGCATATTCAGACAGCTGCTTTGAAAACAATGTTTATTTTTGCAAATACGTTTGATGACGCTAGTGGCGCAGAAATAACATACTTCAGCTTTAAGCAAAATGTAATTTCAATTTCTTTTGTTTTGGAAGTGAAATGTTCTTGACTGGCTGTGAGATTAACCCTTATAAATAATCAAATGCTTTACCTGGTGAACTGTGTTAGTTGGCGATGGTTGTCTGGCACATCAAAGGGCTTGTACATGAAATGCCTGAGATCAGACACTCCCACCTGAGTAACACTGTACGAGTGAGCTTTTGCAATGGAGATCAGCGCATTATGCACCTGCATGGCCTCATCGATCTTCCTCTTACACTCAGCAACCGAATAAAATGCCTCTTTATCAGTGGAGAGAAGAACTAGACACACAGTACATTCTGGAGGGTCCAGATAGGAGATGTATGCATAAAAGTAACAGTCAGGATTAAAACTGGGCAGACAGATGGGCGTCCAGATCTCCCCAGCCTGAAAGGCGGACGAGGCCCCGATGAGGTTAAGCAGAAGGTGTAGGTCAGCAGGATCCAGTCTGGCATCATCAATGACCATCTTCTCTTGGACTATTGTGAGCAGCTGGTTCTTGGCTATGAGGATGGAGAAGACCAGGTTTGGTGTGATGGCCTTTTGGAGGATCTGGCTGAGGGAGTCCCTGAGAGATGAGGCCAGGGGGAGACAGTGCACAGCGGAGAGTAAGATGCTGGGGTCAGAATCTACGAGGTTCAGAAGACCATCTAGAATCTTCTCCGAGCCGGCCAGTAGGCGTCGCAGGTCATAGTTCTTCTTGTGCTCGAAGATGCGGGTGATGCTGGCCTGCGTGAGCATGCTGATGATCTGGTTGTAGACGTAGATCAGCTCGTGACGGAGCTGCTGCTCTGATTGGCGGCTGCAGGAGACGGACACCAGCACCAGAGGACCTCTTTGCATGAACACAACCGTGTGCTCGTCTACAAGAGAGCAAGTGAACAGAGGTGAAGAAACCAGTTGGACTATATTATTTGTTCAAACAAATTTATTAAAAGGATTTACAAATAACAGATTTGTCTTATCTGACACATTTCACTCCATTTAACTCTTTCCCCGCCAAACACGGAATTTTCCGGGTTTTATGAAAAAACGCTTCCCCGCCAAACACGGAATTTTCCGGGTATCTGTGTTTTAGGTGGTATACGGTAAGGAAGACCCGCACGCATGTTTTGAAAGAGTATGCAACTCTTTGATAAAAGAAACAGACTGCGATCGTCTCAAACGTGAAGTGGAACACCATACTAATACTAAAGCACTTGTTTGATAAAAATGCCTTTTTCTCAGCTTTTTGTCCGAAATGTTGTTTTTGACAAAACCTACCTCTGTTCAAGTGGCAATAAAAAAAGAACAAATGAAGATAAAATAAAATCGTTTTTTTTTTGCCTAAAAGCAGAGGCTCAGATCTTTATTTTGATATATAGCATCTTCATATATTCATGGAAGAAAATATTCTGCGGGCCATTAAAATTTAGCAAAAATCGTCAAAAACCCTGGCGGTGGCTGGCAACTTTTTTTTTTAAAACGCTGGCGGGGAAAGAGTTAAGCAAATCTTCCCCCAAATTCTCATTAGTGAAATGCTTCCAGCCATTTTAAATTTGAGTTGTAATTATGAAACATATGTATAAAATCATAACTACTCATGTGAGATGAAGAGTTCAGTCATATCAGTAACCTTATAAAAACTCTTTTATTCTACATGGAGCAGGGGCGCCTCATGGGAGCAGACATGTTAGCATCACATGACCAGCCAAATACTACCGGCTTAATCTTAGTAACTGCCCTGTCATGGGACACTTTCATTCATGGATTAAATTAATCCTGATATACTATGCAAAGTGAATTTTTACAATGGCACTGGTAAATGAAAACTACTGCGTTTGAATGATGCAGCATCCAGACCACTTGGTGTCAGAGAAATCCGACGTAAGCCAGATCAACATTCTTCAAAAATTACTGAGTGCACCTTTAAGTAAGGCTATTTTAACGATTACTTCTTTAAAAAAATTAGGTTTAAGGATTTACAAAAAACAATTGTCTTATCTCACACACTTTGCTTCTTTTCATATAAAATTACATTTTTCACCTATGATTTTGGAGTAAAAATACACATTAAAAAAATAACCTTTTAAATGTGGCAATGTCAATATTTTATTTGAACAAAGAGATAGTTAGGTCATTACTAAAATCAGTTGACTTCAGCGCCATGTGTTACATTTAATGCCAATGGTGATAGTCCACAAATAAACACTTTTTTGGGGTTGTTCCTGTAACTCCAGATGAGTTAAAGATGTCATAATATCCTTTCAGATTCTGGCTCACAACAAACTTTCATTTATTTAATTTTTAAGGCCCTACATAGTTAAATGCCAGAGATATCTCAATGAGGCTCCATGCGAAAATTCACCCAAAAATGAAAATTCTCTCATCATTTACACACTTTATGCCATCCCAGATGTGACTTTATTCTGTAGAACACAAATGAAGATTTTTAGAAGAATATCTCAGCTCTGTAGGTCCATACAATGCAAGTTAATGGTGACCAGACCTATTAAGCTCCAAAAATCACATAAAGGCAACATAAATGTAATCTTGACACTTTTAGACATTTTCAGTGGTCAAAAGCCAAACAGGGTCACATGGCATGAAGATAGTTTTTCTTGTTTTGGTCCATGGCATTTAATATTTTGGCTCTCATCATCATTTATGTATTTGTTTCACCATTAAAAAATTATTCTAAAAATGAGCCGGGGATCTCTGGTTAAGGTTATAAGCAATGACCCTACAGCCATTAGCTTTTAGTTTACAACACGGCCATAAACAATTATTTGCTAGGGAGCATCTTATTGGACAAAAATGTGTATACACCCCTGAGTCCAAGTTTAGACATCAATAGTTTTGTTCAGCTTACCTAAAAGAGACTCTACTTGCATATTATGTCTGTTTAAAAGTAAATTTTGCCAAATTTAGGAGTATACTAGCAATCTGTATGTCACAACAAGGGACTTACCCGAATAAACTGAGCGAATGATGTTATCTCCACTCTGAACGAAGGAAACAAGAGCCATCATTACACCCATGGTAGAAGACAGGGCCTCCTCACTACCATATCGAGAGTAGATGGGCTTCCCAGCCTCACTCAGCACGAACACATGCTTCCTGTGCTGTCTCCAACTATCCGCCGTCACATCCTCGTTCCTGTGCGAGGGAGGTCCCAGAGGTGTACCAGTCTCCGGCAGAGAAGATGAGGCCCCTTTATTCCCCATCCCCTGTTCCTCCACCTTAGCCCGGGCTAACACAGTTACAACAAACTCGCCTGAGTCATCATGGCCATTGTCCACTAAGGCAGAGTCCTCTGATGCTTTGCCAGAATCAGTCTCTGAACCGCCAGCACCCAAAGGCCTATCATAATCAACAATGTGTAGCTTCTGAATATCTGTTAAATGTTCTTGTGGTTGAGTGCTCTCCTCTGATGTAGGATCTGCTGACTCTGGCTCCAAGAGCCCCTCTGGGTCTGAAGGCATCCTGTGAGCTTCATTCACACAATGGTTACCCTCTTTGATAAAGTCTGTGTGGTCATCTGATGGGAGATCACTGTCCGAATATGCAACATCTGTCAAGCAAGTGGAAACAAAGCGAGTGAAAGACTAAGCGGTCACATAAATCAAGAGTAACACCAGTTAGTTTAGTATATTCCTCAGAATATTATGCTGCTGATTTCAACTAGTAATCAAAGTGCTTTAAAGGAATAGTTCACCCAAATATGAAAATGAATTCATCATATACTAACCTACATGCTATCCCTAGACGTGTATGATTTACTTTCTTCTACAGAACACAAAGATTTTTAGAAGAAAATGTTATCTCTGTAGGTCCAATAAAATACAAGTGAATGGTGGCCAGAACTTTGAAGGTTCAAAAACACATAAAAGCAGCATAAAAGTAATCTATATGACTCCAGTGGTTAAATCTATCTTTTCAGAAACTATATGATAGCTTTGGGTGAGAAACAGATAAATATTTAAGTCCTTTTTTATCACCTATAATATCACTTCTGAAGACATGGATTTAACCACTGGAGTCTTTTATGCTGCCTTTATATGCTTTTTAGATCTTCAAAGATTTGGCCACCATTCACTTATGGACCTACAGAGCCGACATATTCTTCTAACAACCTTTGTTCTGATCTGCAAAAGAAAGTAAGTCATACACATTTTGGAAGGCATGAGGGTGAGTTAATGATGAGAGAATTTTCCTTTTTGAAATAACTATTACTTTAAGCACTAACAGCATCAGTCACCATTTACTTTCGTTGCACCTTTTTCCATTACAATGAAAGTGAATTGTGACTGAGGCGTATAGAATGAACTAACTATATAAAACCACACCACTCAAAATAATTACCCGTTTGATCAAGACATTGTGGAAGGATCGATGGCTCACTTATCTTCCCCTCCTCCATGTTCCGAGTCTCTTGACTGTTCTGATCCATGTCAACATACAAACAACTGAACTTATGAAAGGAAAGCGACATATATTACTTTAATTTCATCTCATACAGGTCAATCAATTGCAAATATATCAGTAAAGCAATCGAATGATGGTTCGTACCAAATCTGAAACAGTGAAGTAAACCGATTAATCTGATTACTGCTGTGTTATCCCATATCTGCAGTCCGTGGAGTTTGAACAGTCACGCACGGCCTCAACAGTAACGAGTTTCATAAAGATTACAAACTATATTTCAAAATGAGTAAAATAACAAGAACTGGTTTAAATTACAGAGCTCGAGATTACAAAACAGTAATTTGAGCTCGTCTACATTATTTATGGAAAACCCTCATTATCTCGTAAGATAACCGACTCCTCTCGTGAACGGATACACTCTTCGTCATTATCACATTCATGACCGATATAATAAATTAACGATTATTAAAAACAAAAAACATCTTTCGTTTTCGCTTCACGAAACAGCCGCCGGTATTTCAGGAAGCTTGCAGTTAAAACACTGCAATACAAATAACCACGGCAACCACTTCCTGTTACCACTTTTCAAAATAAAAGTCTGCAATTTAAATATGGTATTTGACTATATTTGTGTAGCGTTCTTTTTATATATATTTCTATTTATTGTTTCTGCTACATACAATAGTGCCCAAATGTCTGAGACCACTGGGGAAAATTCTTATTTTATTTTTTTATAATGTACTTTTTTCATAACAAATTATATTTTCAGCATAACAATTTACGTTAAAATAATATTAAATTAATATTAAAACATTAACATTAATTACAGATGTATTTATTTTTTTAATATTTGGTCTGTCCCCCTTTTGCTTTAATGACAGCTGCCTCGAGCTGGTATTACACAAACGTCAAACCTGATGATCCATGTTATCCAGCATGATTTAAAAACGTTCCAAAGAGCATCTTGTGTTTCAGTAAAAGCAAGGAAATCTGCACCTTTTGAACATGGTAGTAGTTTACTTGATCAGTGTCACAAACTTCATCAGTAATCTAGAAATAGCACACAATCGTAAATATTTTTTATTCATTTTAAATGATAATGTTTCTTTGTTTTAAATTTCCAACAACTTTCTTTTTATCTCCATGTTTAAATTAGATTTTCAATCCCAGATTTTAACGTGCTCCCAGACTTGTGGGCCTCACTGCATATTCATATAGAGTTAGCTAAAAACAATATAAACACTCTCGCATGATTTGAGAGATTCTACATTTTAATCATTTGATTTTCTTATCCCACCTTGCAAAAATTATGTGAATTGTATTCAATGGTATATACACTTTCTAAACTTTTCTTTGAACAATTAATGTAGCCGTTTGTGAAGACATGCTACAGTATGTTATGATGTGCCAACAGATAGTTACATGTTCAATACAAATCCTTCACTAAACAATTTTGACAGTGCACAAACATCAAACTACATATTTCAGTTTTCTGGTATATAATCAGCAAACAAAATGTTTATTGGACATTTTTAAATAACCAAAAACCTGCAGCTTGCTGCATTAGTATTGAAAAATACTAAAAAAAATAAAATAAAAACATTAATTCAAAACATGTTATCTGCTTATGCAAATTAGTATAATTTATTCTACTCCAAAAAAGAAAACAACTGATAATAATAATAAACAGTCGAGATTATATTTATAATATTCATTTTACAATGATTTCTTAAACATGCACCGAACTAGGACAATGGAGCTTAATTAAAAAGTTGAAGGAAAATGGGTTAGCAAACCAAAAACAAAAATCTGGGACAGATCAGAAAACAGTGTTTATAAAGAGGGGAGAGGAAGAAATGTTGCATGGTGTTGAAACAATGAACTGCAGCTGTGAACAGCGTGTTGCTCCATGGTTTGTGCTGCAAGCTTTGTTGTCCAAATACATCAACTGCAGTCTGAAGAAGATTCTCTGTGCATTGCATTTTTCTTCAAACTATCGAGGTATTCTTGTTGTGAAGCAGCCAGTACTGAGGCCAGAACGTCGTCATTTTCCCAATCTGTTAAACCTTAAAATAAAGCAACCACAACTTAACTAAGGAGTCTTGTTTGTTTCTTTTGGGCATTTAATGTGTTGATTTCCAGCCAAAAATCTGCATAATTCTGTGCAATAGATTTTACATATTTTAAGATGAAAGCTCACACGACAGCATTTGCGTCATGATGTTGATTACCACAAAAAAATAATTTTGACTCATCAGTCCTTTTCTTTAAATAAGCAAAATTTAAAGTTACATCTGGGCACTTACAATGGAAGTGAATGGGGCCAATTTTTTTAAGGCGTTAAAAGGCAGAAATGTGAAGCTTGTAATTTTATAAAAGCACTTACAATTAATTCTGTTGAAACTTATGTATTATTTGAGTTTAAAGTCATTTATTTCAGTCATTTTAAGGTTTGATGACATTACATGGTCATGGCAACAAAGTTGTAAAATTGGCTATAAATTTACACAGAAAGGTTAGCAAGCGATTTTATCACACTAAAATCATATTAACATGCATATAGTTTATATCTTGTGGTTATACTTTTGAAATCACCCATTCACTTCAATTATAAATATTTAATGGGCATTCTGTGAGCCCTAATTCTATAAAAAAATTAACATTTATACAATTAGGCTTTAAAATAAGCTATTGAAACACAAGATGCCTTACCGAAGGCCGTAGGCGACATATCCTGCATTATTGTTCTGTACCCCCGGGTTGGGTAGAGAGACACCAGGGATGAGTTGGCAGAAGACTGATGACTTGGACCTTGAGTGGAAAGCAAGGAAGAACATTTTACCTATGAGGTATTGAGGGAGATACGTGCATTAGTTCAGAAAAGACACAAATACAGACATACAGACCTGGGGCACATGGTGAGGGGGGTTTGGGAAGAACCAGCGAGGCTCCTGCTGGGGAGGGGGGTTTGACAGGGGCTTCAGGGTGAGCTGGGCCTGGATGCTCTGGAGAGGGGGCAGAGCTACGCTGACGTGGCGAGCGGCATCCCCAGTCCTCAAAGCCACTGGATGTGGTGGCTGTAGCGGAGCTGCAGGTAGCACTAGCCTTACGAGGCTGAAGAGCAAGACATGTTATAATAACCAACATGCGGTTCGAATGTGCTCAGATTGGAATGAAAAACACAGATACGAAGTGGGTTGGTTTATACCTGTCTCACTTGCTTCTCTTGGTCCTGCAGCCACTGCAAGTAAGACTCACGAGCCACTTGCTCCTCGATGGCCTCATTAGTGGCCTCCCAATCTGTTGCTCTCTTCTTGTCCTCCAGCATCTGCTGCTCAATCCATGACTCCTCAGAGGTCTTAATGGCGTTTTTCATAAGAGACTGGTCAGCATACTATATAGAAACAGAACACCTGTTACAGGAGGCTAATATATGCAGTACTCAGACAACTATACCACCCTCATAACATATCAAGTATGTTCATGTGAGTTATTAGAACACCTACCCCTGGTTTGAAGGAGGGGAGGCCCAACCCGACCCCAATACTGGCTTTGAGGGGATTCACGACAGAGTTATAATGGACATTTTTGTGGTAACTGACTCGAATCGGCTCATCTTTGTTCTCGTGGATGCCATGGAACGTGTTAATTGGCTCTGTAAAACAAAACAAGAGTTATCATATACAGCGAAAATGCCTTTTTTTATGCATAATATGTCAGAAGTTGAACAGACATCTATGAATCTTACTAACCGACACCATACTGATAAACCTCCACTGGGCGGTTGTACATTTCTGCCATTGCCTGCATCTCAATGTGGTTGCCATGGCAGTTGTTCTTCCTCTTCCTGTTAATATATGTGGTGAAGTCCTCTGTGACATAACTGGAGAAGTAATCTGCATTTTTTGTCTGCAATTGAAGTGTAGATGGTTAACAATGAATCATAAACTAAAAACTAATTTAAAGCATTTTAAAGATAATGTATTAATTGCAAGTAATTTGTTATGGAATATTCCGGGTTCAATACAAGTTGAGATCAATCAACAGCATTTGTAGCATAATGTTGATTTCCCCAAAAAATAAACATTTTGACTCGTCTCGCTTTTTCTAGACTTTATTTTTTTTATGGTATAAAAAGGCAGAACTGTGAAGGTTGTTATTTTATAAAAGCACTTTAAATCTTCTGTTAAAACTCCCATCTTATTTGAGCAGTATGAAGTTGTATAAAGTATATGTCATCAATTTTACAGTCATTTTAGAGTTTAAGGCGAAACGTTGTAATGGCAAATTTATAAATTGGATTTTACTTTAAACAGAAAAGGCAAGTTAGTGTTTTATAACACTAAAATCATGTTACATGCATTTTGTTTATGTCTTGTGGCAATATTTTTGAAACAGTGAGTATTTAAAAGTTTACAGATTGGCCTTGATCATTTCCATCGTAAGAGACTTTTTAAAGTAAAGGAGGAGCAGCTCAAAATTACATTTATGTGGTAATCAACATTATGACATAAATTCTGTCGATTGAGATTAACTTGTAATGAACCCGGAATATACTTTTAAATATTTGAACGGACTCACCAAATAATCCATACAGTGTTTCCGTACCACATCGTGCATATCTTGGTCCCCATATACTTGATCAGCTTAAAAAATAAAAAGAATACAAAATCCATATTACAGGCACAATCTATAACAGCATCAACTGGCAGTCTATTAGTGATATAATACTCACTTACAAAAATAGGTTTCTGTGCACTGTAAAGCTGTTTGGTTACATCCATGCTTTAAAATTACTATTTGAGCAGAGTACAACACATAAGTGCTTCTATGTCCAAATTATTTGAAAAATGTGAACTAACTCCGTTTCAAATCAAATAACTCT
Source organism: Xyrauchen texanus (assembly GCF_025860055.1). NCBI lineage: Eukaryota > Metazoa > Chordata > Actinopteri > Cypriniformes > Catostomidae > Xyrauchen > Xyrauchen texanus. The sequence goes on from NC_068307.1 coordinate 7,414,288, forward strand.
TGGACATACACAGGAAAAACAGAAATATTACCGACTGCTCTGAAAAGACAAGCTCCGTCTTCCTTCATTTTTTTTATTTCAAAGCCATTCTTTTCACTCAAGGCTTTCTCAAACCATTCTTCTTGCTGTAGGCAAAAAACAACCAACCAAACAAAAATATTTTTTAGAACAATGAGGAAATAAAGGAAATAAAATAAAATGTGTTTTGTTTTTTGCAGTAGTTATTCCAATATGAATTTCATATTGCCTAATGAGATGGTTAGTCTTGGGTTGCCTCTTTACTCTAACTTGCAGTGTCATTCAAAGTTTTTCTCAATCTTGAAAAGTTTATCATTAGAAAATATTTCTTTCAAGACTAAATGGAGTGAAACACTCTTGAGATTGACTGGTAGATCACGGTGTATATCAGTGTACTATGCAGTTAGAATGAGGGTAGGAGCAAACCAAGTCGATTTAAAGGGGTACTGACATGCCTTTTTTTTATTATTATTATTTTAATATGTTCCTTGAGGTTCACTTACAGTACATTCAGAAAGTATTTTTTTTTTTAAATGTCCACAACAATCTATGCTCCATACCCCATAATGACAAAGCAAAACCCTGATTTTTTATTATAACTTTGCAAATTAATTAAAAAGGATAAACTGAAATCTCATATTGACATAAGTATTCAGCCCCTTTGCTATGACACTTGTGTCGAGGCACAGATCTGAAAACATTCTGATGCATTGAAGCATCATGTCTGAAGGAAACCAGGCACCACTCATCATCTGCGCAATACCATCCAACGGTGAAGCATGGTGGTGGTAGCATCATGCTGTGGGGGTGTTTTTCAGCGGCAGGGACAGGGGAACTGGTCAGGGTTGAAGGAAAGCTGAATGCAGCAAAATACAGAGATATCCTTAATGAAAACCTGGTTCAGAGTGCTCAGGACCTCAGACTGGGCCAAAGGTTCACCTTCCAATAGGACAATGACCCTAAGCACACAGCCAAGACAATACAAGTGTGGTTTAGGGACAACTCTGTGAATGTCCTTGAGTGGCCCAGCCAGAGCCCAGACTTTAACCCAATCAAACATCTCTGGAGAAACCTAAAAATGGCTGTCCACCAAAAGTTTCCATCCAACCTGACAGAGCTTGAGAGGATCTGCAATGAAGACTAGCAGAAAATCCCCAAATCCTTACCCAAAAAGACTTGAGGCTGTAATCGTTGCCAAAGGCGCTTCAACGAAGTACTGAGTTAAGGGTCTAAATACTTGACAGTTTGATGTTTTTTCTTTTTAATAAATTTGCAAAGTTATGAAAAATCAGGTTTTTGCTTTGTTATTATGGCGTATTGTGTGTAGACTGATGTGAAAAAATTATTTACAGCATTTTATCTTAAGGCTGCAACATAACAAAATGTGAAGGGGTTTGAATGCTTCCTGAAAGCACTGTATGATATAAGTAAAACTTTTTGCACAAAACACAGTCATATATTTGTAAAACATGATCATTTCCACACTCAGTCTGACCCTGTGTCAGAAACATTCCGTTTTGGTGCGGCTTCTCCTTTAAGACTTCACAGTAAACGCCCACTGTTATGATTGGCTCTCTGATCTTGACTGACCTGCTCTCTCTTTGCCATCTCTGGGCAGGGCTACGGAAGTGATTAAAGGCAAGTAGGCATTGATGTGTTGTTGTGGAGGCAGTCATATGCAAATCTATACCACAGTGTGACATCACAATGTGGAGGAAGCTGAGAACTAGGCATTTCGGCAGTTTGATTTCAGCAAAAGCTCTTTGCAGTGAGGAGAAATTTTGAGTTCTGAAACTTACAGTATGTTTTTATAGAACAATGACCTCTTCTATGTCAAAAGATTAAGGAAAAACGTATTCAAGTCATGACCCCTTTAAATATAATATAGATTTATATCTTTCTATTAGGTTTAAGAATTACTGCTATGCATTTAATGGGTTTTTGGATTATTCTCAATGACATTTACATTTATGCATTTGGTAGACGCTTTTATCCAAAGCGACTTACAGAGCCCTTATTACATGGCCAATCCCCCCGGAGCAACCTGGAGTTAAGTGCTTTGCTCAAGGACACAATTGTGGTGGCTGTGGGGTTTGAACCAGTGACCTTCTGATTACCAGATTACCAGTTATGTGCTTAGACCACTACACCACCACCACCACCACTCCTACACAATGACATATCTTGCATCTGGTCCTCCAGTTGCCAACTAATATAGTGACACCTTTTTTTTTTAAACAGTAGTATACATATATATATATACACACACACACACACGCATGCATGCATTTCTATTATAGATTGGCTGTGTTTATTTGTGAGTGTTTTCTTTTTGTTTTTAAGTATAGTGCCATGTAAAAGGAATGGTTAAACTACCGCTATCCAATACCTGCTCAACTGTGGCTGGATCCACAAGCTGAAGTCCGGCCGAATTCTCATACTCATCCTCACTGTTGTTGCCTCCTGCTCCCTCCTCGGGTTCCGAGACAGGACTACCACCACCTCCTCCTCCCACTCTTCCTCCTCCACCTGTCAAACCGCTGGAGCAAACCGCCTGCCGTCTCCGCTTGCTGAGTCCATGTCCCGAGCAGCAGCTTCCAACGACACCTGTACCGCACGGCAACTCTACACGGCCTCCGACGGAGTTCGCGCTGCTTTCACACTGACCGACCGGAGCTCCAGTGGGACCGGGCTGCGGGGAGGCTGGCTGCGGGCGAGCGCTCGTCTCGATCCGCCGCTCCTCTCTAGACGTGTGCGGCGTGGCCTGGTATGACCACGGCGGCGGAGAGGCCCTGGGTCTCGACACCGATCGCCCTCCGAGCGGATGAGGGTGCGACTCAGAGCCGCCACGTCTGTCCGGTTCGTCAGTGTGATCGCCGCCACCGACTGTCGAGGCCGGTTTCTTTTTCGGGAGGATTGTCATAGTTGGCCAGCTTGCGGTGATTTGTGATTGTATGAGTCGCCAAAACAGAATAAACGGCTTTTCACTTGTATATGTACAGTCTGACTCGATACATGTATAATTACACCTGTCGTGACATCGGTGTATAAACACGAGCGTTACAAAACGAATTTATTCCTTTGAGTTCGATGCTTTCCTTTCGTAACAGCGAGCGAAAGTTGGACACAAACATCAACAAACCAAAATGCTATTTTTTTTTTTTTCGTCACTTCCGACGCTTCTTCTTCGTCGTGTTGAGATACGGGCTAATATTGCTCTGCACTGCTCCCTACTGCTTTAATGGCAAAGTAGCGTACTACGTTTTTTAAATTTAGAACAGCCTAAGCTTGTTGACTAGTTTACACTAGTCTCTCAGTCTGGTCACGCAGTTCTGTAGGCTGATTTGAAAGGGATTTTGGGCACTTTTAAGCTGGTCAGGCCAGAACCACCAGAACTCTAGCAAAGACCATTTGGCACGAGACGGAGCACTTGTATTAAAACAAATGGGAGAAATTGGAACGTCCAATATAGCGGATGTAGAAAAGGAGTCCCGCCTTTTAGGTAAGCCAATCACATTTTACAGATAACGCCTGTCAGTCAGCTCGAGAACGTGGATTTGATGGACCAGCCTGATTTTTTATTTTTTTATAGCGTGATTTGAGCTAAAGAAGCACAATGTATTATACCACTGTTGTCTGATTTAACTGCTGATTTGAAATATGTTCAACGATCGTAATCAAGACCAGACATTTAGGAGATTTTGGTCTTTCCACATACTTTTATGCCGCTTGTACAAAGACTATTTAAAGCGTTCCAATGATGGCGGATGAGTTGATTGACATGCATTGAAAATTGCTGCCGGAAGCGTTCCAAAGATGGCCGCCGAGTGGACTGACTTGCCTCGAGAGACTTTGGCTTGTATCCATTGAAAGTAGCTGCCTGAAAGCGTTCCAAAGATGGTGGCCGATTGGACTGACTTGCCTTGAAAACCGCTTTGGCTTGTAGCCATTGAAAATAGTTGCCTGAAAATGTTCCAAAGATGACCGTCGAGTGGACTGACTTGCCTTAAAAGATGGCACCAGGTTGGCCAAGAGAAACCATCTTAAACCAGCAAAGACCAGCCAACCAGCTTTGGCTGGCTTTAGCAGGTCTTTTCAGTTGGGAGTCTATTTAACAGTATGCAATGTTAAAAATGTAAAACTGCAGAATGTTAAATTGTTGTCACATGACCTCAATTATTGTTGCATGCTTAAAGTAATAGTTCACCCAAGAGTGAAAATGATCTAATCATTTACTCACCCTCATACCATCCCAGATGTGAATGACTTTCTTTATTCTGCTTAACACCAACTAAGATTTTTAGAAGAATATTTCAGCTCTATAGGCCCACACAATGCAAGTGAATGGTGGCCAGAACTTTGAAGGTCCAAAAAGCACATAAAGGCAGCATAAAAGTAATCCATACGAATCCATTGGTTAATTTCATATCTTCAGAAGGGATACGATAGGTGTGGGTGACAAACAGATCAATATCTAAGTCCTTCTTTATTACTATACATTCTCCTCCCAGCCCAGTAGGCGGCAATATACACAAATAATGGAAATCTTTTACTTTATAGTAAAAAGGACTATAATAATGTATATAGTATATATAGTATAAAAGGACTGTAATATTGATCTGATTCTCTTTCTCATTCTAAATAATGACCCTACCTTCATATGCTGGTCAGACGTTCCCAATTGTTGAATGTAAACATCTTATTTACGTGCTGTTTGATCCTGGTTTATCAGTGAATGTCCCATTCTTGGGACCTTTGTGTTAAAAATAATAATAATAATAATTAACAAATGTGGAGAAAAGAGATGGTGGTAACACTTCAAACTAAATTCTTCAGTAAAGGCTTATAATATTTTCGATTATGTTTCATGTTATTTGTGCTATTGCAGGTTTTTGATTAAATAAACCTAATTATAATCCTAAATACAGAAAAACGTTTGTCTTTTTGTAACAATTACGGTTTGATATAAATAACAAATCCAAACATTTCCATGGCATCCGTGGTCATAAAACTATTGATTTCTGAATGATCACCAGTCACCGTGGCTTCCCAAGTCGGGAACTTGCAAAATAAATCTGGACTTTTCAATATTATTTTCTGACTTTAATTATGTTCACGTGCAATTGCCCAGTGGCAAACTTGAATTTCTGATTTATGTGATAGCACATGAAGGCATGGTAGGTCATTCAGGTATTCCATGCATAAAGAAAATTCACATGCTATGTACAGTATACATACTAAATACTGCTTAAATAGTAAGGTAGTATGCTGTACCATACATAGGCTCACTGATTTCTGCAAAGTGATGTACTGATTTCAAAGTTAATACTCATTTTGTCAGGATTTTATTAAATAATTTTTTATTCAACATGCATTCAATACATTTCCTCAGTGTTGTTTTGTATCTGAAGATAAAGACATACAACATTCATCTAGGCTAAGTATGCCTACTTTACACCTGAGTTAAACTGTCTGGTCATGCTGTAATATTACTGTAACTGCTTCTTGAAATAAATACTGCAAGCTTCTGGTGTTGTGGGTTAAACTAAGTGTTATTTGACCTAGCAAATTCAGGAAGAACGATGAGTAGATCAGCAGACCAATACAACGTATATGTGGAAGCTGCATGAAACTAAAATTATATGAATGTCAGTCTCTAAAACTAAAGGAGATTTTGTCATCATTTTTATTTATTTAGTCATCTGTAGTCCCTACAAGTCCATATCATATGTTTCTTTTAAAATCAATACCTCAAGGGGAGTTTAAGGAAACATGAATAAAATAGATATCTCTATAAGTGGGTCGATAACACTATACAACAAGAGTCCATTTGTTAACATTTTACAATTTAATGTTGTATACATTAACATTTATAAACTAAAATGAACCAGGATTAATAAATGCATTGTTCATTATACTAAATGCATTAACTAATGTAAACAAATGGAACCTAATTGTAAAGTTTTACCTTTGACTCTAAGAGAAAATGTGTTTTTATTACAAATTGACATTGTTTTCTTTTTTTTTATTTTCATTTTTGGTAATATATTATAAAATATAAAGATCATGATTAAAGGTGCTGTAAGCGATTTTCTTTTTCATGGAAAGGTATGCATAATAATGTCCTACTTCCCGAAATATATTAATGAAAAAAGTGTTGTGAGATATCTCACCTGTCTCTATGACAGCTCTGTGTCTACGCACTCTGACCCTTTCTTCCTGGCATTTATTTTGCTTGTTTTCATGGTATTGTACCTGCAGCAAATTATTGTGGCTTAATGCCATTTTTATGCCATGTTGCTCATAACAGTTATCAGTTGAGGGTGCTATTTTGCTGCTGTTGCTTCTGACAACTTTTGCTACTCTATGTCGGTCTCAGTTAAAATAAAACTCATTTGGACTCTTTAGAGTGCAGGGTTATGGAAACAGGGGGGCGTGGCTAATCCAGCGGCTCAGATGATGGAGATTCTAGAATGGCTAATATCACTTACAGAACCTTTAAGTATACTGGATATTGCCTATTATAAGGATTGAACACAAGACACTTAAATACATTTATTATGAAACAAAGTTATGGCACATTTTTAAAAGCAAAAAAAGAGTCGTCTCAACAGTAGCTGTGGTCTTTGACAACACCAAACACCAATTGATCTACTTCCATAATGTCACTTTCCATCCATTATACCAGTCTTATTTGATCATATAATCTATAGGGTAAAGAGACTATAGAGCTGATTGGTAAATCATGTGACGCTCTGAAGTTGATTGTTGAAATGGTTTGTCCGATTCCATGTACATTTGGAACAAATGCTGGTGCAGGAATTGTTCTTCTGTTTTTCTTTCTCCAAAGGGAGTCTATTTGTACAGGCTTCTTCCTTGTGAATTTACCTGTAATTTCAAATCAACTGGTGATGCAGTGGTAACCAGGAAAAAGGGACAAATATTTTTCCGCTTCATAGCTGATATGACAGTTCCACATAAGGTATCCATTGATCCTGTAATTTATGTACATATTGTACACATCAATATTTCAGCACCATTCACACTCGTACTCTTGTATCATTACAAATGTGACAAAAACGACCACATCCTTTGGTGACTTGTTCGTTTTAAGTTGCAAACTGTGATTTAGCAAATGCAAGAGTTTGCTTGAAAGACAGTGTCTTGATCATCTTCTCAGATTGGTTGTAGCAGGACGCATGTCTCAAAAGCCTTGGTAACCTGGAAATAAATCTATGGAGAACATTTTAGAGGCTGTGAGACCTGATCAAGTACAAATCAAATTGAAGACCATTTCAATAAGAAAATTAAAATAAAAAAAGCATATGATTCAGTAGCATAATTTTCACGCACATTCAAACTGAGGGGGCACATACTGCAAGTTGCAACATCCAAAAATCCAAAGAATCTTTGATTATTTAGTTTTGTCTAAAAATCTGTTGCAAAATGTATCCATATTCATGTCTAAATTTGGGTAGTCGAATCAAGCTGCACTTTCTGAAGAACATTTGTTTGAAGAGGTAGGTTACCCTGTCATAATTTTCCAATCTTGCATCACTTGAAACTCATTTATTAACACAAAAGATGATATTTATAATATGCCTTGCTCTTTTGCATAAAACGAAAGTGCACTGTGATAACTGGCTGTCAAGCTCACTCACAATTTTTCTTGCTTTACTAAAATTGTTTGGTTAGGTACTTGCATGCTGAATATAAAGGTTACCACTAGACTAACAAGTCTTTATCGCCTTTTTCATTATAACAATAACTAAATATAGTAGGGCACAACGGGGCTAAAGATCCCCCAGGGTAAAATACACTTTTGATTACATTTTCTCACAAAATGCCAAACAGCAACAAAAACTACCACAGTACTTTCATTAAAACCTGTTTGTCAGAATACACTGGAAAATTGTCCTGATCCATGATACAGAAGCCCTGAACTGAAATGTGGAAAAAAAAAATTATGGTGAAAAAAATTAATAAATAGTGTCTCAGTTCCTTCCTGAGCCTAAGTCTTAAATGTTTTTCTCTCTTCAAAATAAATAAATACAAATTGAAATAAGTAATAAATATATTATTCAACTATATAGCAACAGAGAAAGCATTAAAAGCATAAGATTACATGTTTACTGATAATGGCACCTGGTGGCCATGGTTGGTACTGCATGCCTTTTTCTGAAGAGAGAAATTATTATTTATTTTTTAATGTAAGACTTAGGCTCAGGAAGGAATGAGACAAAAAAAAAAAAATCACCGTTATATATATTTTTCCACCTTGCAGTTCAGGGCTTCCGTACCATGACATCATTGCGTGCAATGTCTAAAGTTTGATTTTTATTTTTTTAATATGTTGCAAATGTATGTAGCCAATATTTATATTGAGACAAAATACTTATTTTGCATTTTCAGTTTTGTTCAAGGTGATTAAATCAAAGGTTTTTTAATGTACTCAAAAAAAGTATTTTTGCATGTTGTTTATTTTACTTAATTAAATTGAACTAAAGCGAAACATTTCTAGAACTTTTTGTTACAACGACATTATTGCATTCAATCCAATTCAATTAGTAAAATTTAAGTTTACTTAAGTGTGGACTTCATAAATACCTTTTGTAGCATTAATGAAAATGGGCAGGGGATTTCCATTTTCCAGCATGCCTTGCATGGGACTGGATGGGGTGAGCATACTACAGGTCAAAAGATTTGAAACACTTACTCATTCTTTATAATATATATATATATTTTTTTTTTTTACATTTTAGAATAATATTAAAGTCATCAAAACTATGGAATAACATAAATGGAACTTTGGGAATTATGTTGTGACTAAACAAAATCCAAAATAAATCAAAGCTGTGTTATATTTTAGCATCTTCATAGTAGTCACACTTTGCTTAGAATTTGCAGACATGCACTCTTGACATTTTCTCAACCAACGTCTTGAGGTATCACCATGGGGTGCTTTTTAAACAGTATTGAATGAGTTCCCATCTATGTTGGGCACTTATTAGCTGCTTTTCTTTATTATTTGGTCCAAGTCATCAATTTCCAAAACTTTTTTTAATATATTTTAGTTTTATTATGAAATAAATAAATATGTTGGCACAATTATATTTTGGTCTTCAAACATTTAAGCATACACCTTCATATCAAAAGATTTTTAAGATCATTAGAAACATTTCAGTCAAGTGTTTCAAAACTTTTGACCGGTAGTGTATGTTGAAATTAATTGTTATTTTATGCATTTTTGATGCAAATGCATTTAATGTTTAATGTTCTGTTTTATTTATTTATTTTTATTTTTATTATTATTATTAGTTTATAGAATAATTGTGATGTCATTAAATGCCAAATGTGTTTGAAATGAACAGGAAATGGTTAACTTTTCTGAAGTGGTTATTTTGAATAAGTATTATGCTAATTTGTTACTAAAAAGCATTTTACTGTCTAAAAAAATATTTGTATTAGTTGACAAATTTTCCCCAGTAACTATTGTCACTATATTTACACAGTATCACTTTAACCCCCAAATGGTCATTTTACCCCAAGGTTACTCTTTTTTTTTTTTTTTTTTTTTAATCAAAACAACCTTCCGTTATTATTTATTTTTCACACAAATTATGTTGCTTCATCAATATTCAATAAAAAGTCAAATAAATAAAACGTTTTTTTTTTTTCAATCTTGGTACACTTTGTGACCAGAAAAAAAGCCAATCTTTCTTAAGGTGTACTTTTAGCCCAGGTACGCCCTACTAGATTAAGTTGTTTTGTGAGTTTGTTATTGTCTTTGTTCATTATGCCTTCAGCAGGGTTTTAAAAAATTGTTTTGATGCAAAGGACTTCCAAAATATGATAGTAGCTAGCTATATATTTTAATGTATAAAGCCCCATTTATATTGTGTAAGAAAAATAGTAAGTGTGATATTATAAAGACGTATTGTTTACCAAATCCCACTGGGGTTCCAAGACCCCTGGCCTAGGGCACAAATTGAGCCGTGAGCACCACTGTTGCCCCCTCAAATAAAAACTTGAATGACGCCATTGTTTAGTACAGGTTGTTGATGGGCTGCAAAGTCAAAACAATTCGTTTACCTCTTTTACTGGGATCTATCTGGTTCAATTTTGGTCTCTCCGTTCTGTTTGTCATTGGATTTCTGCGAGAGATGAGTGGAGACGGTGGCCGCCTGAGCCACGGCTTTGAAGCTACGCTTGCGTTTTTGAACATTCTGTTCTGGATGGAAGATGATCACATAGACTTTGGGGATGTACAGCATTCCCAGGGACACCGTGGCACTCAAGCTCATAGACACAGTCAGTGTGGTTGTCTGAATGAACATCTGGTTGAGGACGGAAAAAGATTAAGAGGTAATGTTCAGCGTGCTCTGGGCCGTGACCTATCACATGATGTAGATGAACCGTCAGGGTTTAAATGCTGAGATATCACTCCACATTATGCATGTATACTCTCTGTTGACTGTCACAGGGATAATGTTGAGAGATCAATTCATTTTTTTGGAGATCAGTGTAATAATGTAATGTAATAACTATTACTGTGAGACAATGGGCCGTGAAATCAAATGATTCCATTAGTACTTCTATGTTATTCGAATAATTCTATTCTGTGTAAGAGCCACATTGCATACCGAATAGTAGGGTTCAAAAGTCACACTGAAAATGAAATGAATGAAAATGTAGAGAATTTAAAAACAAGGAACGCCAAAAAATTGATATAAGTGTTTACGATTGTGCTCTATTTCTAGGTCACTTATAAAATAAGTAAATCTGTAACATTGACCTTGTTAACACCTTTGTTCAAAAGATCAGATGCACAAAAAACACTCTTCTGAATGCTCTCAAATCATGCTGGGACAAAATAAATCATGATGTTTTGAACAAACTTGTTTAGTCCATGGACAATTGGACTTTTGAACACCACTGTATAATCTTCACTGATGTTCAGCAGCTAATTAGAGCCAGAAGAATAAACCCTTAGAGGCAATAACTGATGCATCATGTTTATAGGCATGTGAGTCATTTATATATGACAACTGCCGAACACGCAAACACAATGTTGATTTATAATATATAAATACCATAATAGCCTATGGAGACCTCTGACATTTCATGAGATTATACAAAGCTAATGCTGGTAACAAAATAAAGACTGCTTGAAGTCTCCTGCAATATACAACTAAAGTGCCTTTACAGAAATGTTACAAAAGGCCAACTCACATCTTACTGTAATATGATGTTTAACTATATATGAAGAAAATAATAATAAAAAAAATGTAATATCCAGGGAATTATAAAGCTGCACAAATTAGACTTTAAAATTCAAGCTCAATATGGTAACATGTAAGATAACAGTACACAACAATACATTGGCTAAATGGTCCAATTTTAGACTTTGTAGCCCCTGCATGCACTTGGGCATGTCTGGTCTCTTTATCTTGTGTGCTTTTCTTTTCATTTAAAAGAACTAAAAAGACTTGAGCACTTGAGGGGCAAGAGCTTTGTGGTTGACCGGTCACTAAAAGACCTCTCTATTAGTCAGAGTATACTTTCCATTTTTAAATCCCTCTGCTTTGTAAGCAAAACCATCCCCCACAGGATGAAGAGACATGGAAAATTGAATGACTAAATGCATGAAGTGTGGCTACAGTAGCATCTGAACAGTACACTTTTAGGCTAACAAAAAACTGTTTTGCAATTAAATAGGAATTATGTTAAAGGCATAGTTCACCCAGAAATAACATCACACCCTCATATGGCTCAAACCAGTATGACTTTCTTTCCTAAGCAGACTGCAAAAGGTGGATTTTTGAAGAATTGTATTTTCCATATAATGAAAGTGCGTCAAAATCTTTGTGTGTAGTTCTTCCAAAAAGTATAATTCTCTCATCATTTACTCACCCTCATGCCATCCCAGATGTGTATTATTTTCTTTCTTCTGCTGAACACAAATTATGATTTTAGATGAATATTTAATTTCTGTAGGTCCTCACAATGCAAGTGAATGGGTGCCATAAGTTTGATGCTTGAAAAAGTAATAAAAGTAATCTATAAAACTCGAGTGGTTAAATCCATATCTTCTGAAGCGACATGATAGGTCAATATTTAAGGCAATTTTTGCTAGAAAAAACTCCCTTCCCAGAAGTGGGGCATATGCATGAACAATGTGAATCACCACAAACAAAAGAATGTAAAAGTGAAAGTTAAAGAGGAGATTAACTGTGCAACAAGGAGAATTTATATTAAAAATGGACTCAAATATTGATCTGTTCTGACCAAATTGCCTCTGAAGACAGTCATATGGATTACTTTTATGCTAACCTATGGGATTTTTGGAGCTTCAAAATTTTGGCTACCATCTACGGACCAAAAGAGCTGTGGAATTCTTCTAAAAATCGTTATTTGTGGTCTGTTGATGAAACAAAGTCATAAACATCTTGGATGGCATAAGGGTGAGTAAAAATGTAATCTTTTAATCACACACACACACACACACACACACACACACAAAAGTGGTCCATAAAGCATATGCATTATATACCATGTCTTCTGAAGTCATACGATAGCTTTGTATGAGGAACAGACCGAAATGTATAATCTTCCCCTCTTGTGGGCTGTAAATTGGTGACTGGATCATTTAGTCAGAGTTGAACTAGAGAACTGGATCGGTTTGTTTCGATTCATGAATGATACACTTTCAGTATTGTTTTGTGAACTGGATCAATAGCCTTAAAAAAGATCAGCCTCCAAAGAATGGAGAGTGAAAGATCAGGCAGATGTCAAGATTTTCAGTGAATAACTGTTAAATGTTGGTCTGTTCCTTGCACAAAGCTATTGGATGACTTCAGAAGACTTGAACTGTAATGCACCTTTTGTGTTTCACTCAAGAAAGAAAATCATATGGATTTCAGTGTGAGAAAATAATGAGTTTGAATTTTTTTCTGGTTTCTGATATCTGATTATTGTTTTAATGGTAACACATTACAATAAGGTTGTATTTGTTACCATAGGTTCAATCATGAAAAATTAGCATGTTAATGTAGGTATGACATATTGATAGGATGTTGGTCTTGGCGGACTAGACCTGCTGCGCTCCTGCTGCGGAAGTATGGAGACTTGCTACTACTACAAAATACACAGACATACTGAGTTAAGCATGTGGACATGCTATTGCTGCTGCACAATTACAAAAACACAAGACAGGCTGCATCAAGCATCTATGACATGTTGCTGCACAATTAGACATAAATACACCCCTCCGCCACCCACCCCAAAAAACTAAAACAAACAAAGAAGCTGCATAACCCCCTTAACAAGCAGATCTACCGCCAAGACTTGTGTACTGCTGCTGCTCTGAAGAGCCATGGGCACTGAGTGTATGCTAGCTAGGTGTGCCTTGACCTGCTTGGCCAAATGGTATAACACTCATGAACTAAATCTAAATGTGTGCCTGGGCCTGTTTAGCTGAAAGGCTTAAACGGCTAGTGACTTGACTCATATTGAGTATCTGGACCAGGAAAGCCCAGAGCTAATTTAACTGATGACTTAGCCTAGCTATGTGCTATGGACGTATTTGAACTACTAACCTAAGATAGCAATGTGTGCCAGTGCCTGATAAGTCTACGGCTTATCTTGATAAAGGCACACTTCTATGTGTCATGGCCTAAAGCAAACCTTTGCATGCAAGCTAATAGAAGAAAAAGCCCCAGCAACCACTTGAGCAAATAGCGGTTTCAGAGATAACTCTTGCAGCATACTAAGCAAATTTAAATGTGTCAAAGAGAGAGTATGCAAGTTGTTTGGCTACCCAATTACACATCAAAGTACCAATCAGCTTGCACCATTCAGAGTTGCATGACTTAGCCATTTATCAACACTATTTAACATGAACTAACAATGAACAATACTTGTTCTTTATCCTCTTATTTTTCTCTCTCTCTCTCTCTCTCTCTCTCTCTCTCTCTCTCTCTATATATATATATATGTACATGTATGATTCGTTTTAGTTTTTCTATGCAAAGAGAATGATTGACCTTGACTGTTCTATGTAGATAACAGTATATGAATCTTCATCTATAACTTTATTAAAAAATTACCTTTTCTGTGGATTGTGCTGTGCCGAAGAATATGGGTACAAAGGCCAACCAGACGATACAGGTGGTGTACATGGTGAAGCCGATGGGTTTGGCCTCATTGAAGTTCTCGGGAACCCCCCTGCTCTTGATGGCATAGACTGTGCATGTGACCATCAGCCCCATACTGTAGCTCAGACAGCCGATCAGAGAGAGATCTGACATGTCACATTTCAGGATCCCACGCGCAAACTCGGGATTGGGGGGACGCAACTCTTCAAAGTCGATATTGGTGTGAGGAGGAACCACTCCAAACCAAATGAAAACACTCAGGAGCTGTGATCAAAGAAAGGTCATAAAGGAAAAATTGTACAATATCGATGTCTTCGCACAATGGTCTTTGAGATCACAATCCACTGTTAAGAATAAAATTCAAACCTAATACGTCTCTAGATAATAATGTGTGTGCGTGACTATTAATGAAGGACTGTAAAGATAAGAGCTTTCAGAGGATTTACTGCACCTCTGTGCTATACTTAAAATCTTTCATCCATCTTAAATTATTCAATGCAAAAAGGTCCATGAACAAAAATGCCTTTGAGACCTAAAGCACAGTAGCTGCAGAGAATAAAGGGGTTCCATTTAGACATACAGAACACATCTGCATTGTTCATTTAGTACTGATTATTCACCAAAGAATGAATTCATACTCTACTTAAACTTTGTTTTGTAGATTAATTTGGCAAACTTTATAATGATCAAGAAATGTAAGATTAATGTTTGAAAATCTCCCATTGACTTACACTGATAAAATGTTCAGCTTTTACAATCTTACCAACTGCAATGACATCATTGGAAAATTTTCATTATGGATTTAATCTATTTGCATGCAATATTTTGACTAGTCTTTTTTCTTGCATCTATACATTTATTAAAAATAATAATTATTGTTACAAATTATAAAAATGTTTTTAGCGCCTATAAGGGTAGCTTTTCAAGGTACTTTACATAGTAAAACAAGATATAAATATCTTAAACATACAAAATATAAACATGTCCAGCCACTATATTAGAAGTAACAATCACGTTAAATCTAAGCTTACCCAAAACTAAAAAAAGATGAATTGTTACTATCCTTATGTAATTTGCTTTAGTTACTCCTATTTCAAAACAGGATTCTTAAAGGGATAGTTCAATTAAAACTGAAAATTACATCATCATTCATTGACCTTTATGTTGTTCCAAACCCGTATGACTTTCTTTTTCCAGTATGATAGCCTTAGTCCTCTTTTTTTCCATTAAATGAAAGTGAATGGTGACTGAGGCATTCCATCTAATATCTCCTTTTGTTGGTTTGGAATGAGTAAATGATGACAAAATCTTCATTTTTGGGTGAACTATTCCTTTAATGATTAAAGTTACTGTTCCTCGTGGCTTAGCAACATACACACACACCTGTACTGAGATCAGAATAAAGGTGATGATCAGCTGAGACGTGGGGCTGATAAACTTTGGCGGTGTGACAGATTTTTTCCCCTGCTCGAAGATTCTGTAGATTCGATTTGTTTTGGTGAGCATGGCAGAATAACTAATGCACATTCCCAGCCCCAAAAGCAGCCTGCGGAAGGCGCACACCACGGCGCCCGGCTCGGCGATCATGAGGAACGTTATGAGATATATGAGGAAGATGCCCGTCAGAAGAACATAGCTGAGCTCACGGCCTGAAGCCCGCACGATGGGGGTGTCGTTGAAGCGAATGAATGTGATGATGACTCCAGATGTAGCGAGGATGCCCAGCACGGCAAGAAATACCGGGATGATGGCCCATGGAGAGCTCCACTCCAGTTTTATGATGGGAGTAGGTCTGCAGCCGGTGCGGTTCAGGGTGGGCCGCATATCAAAGGGGCAGGTGTCACAGTTAAACTCGTCCAATAGGTACTGATAGCCATCACATAATTCACAGTGCCAGCAACACGGCACTCCCTTTACCATCCTCTTTCTCTCTCCAGATTCACAGGGGAAACTGCAAACAGAGTCTGGAACCTGTTTATCCCCTCCAGACCACTGCATGTCTTCAGCCTTAGAGAAAGAGACACAAGTATTTCAAGAACAAGCATTTGAATTGGTCGTAAACAACCAAGGAGCTTAATATGCTTACATTGAGCCGTAAGTGGTTAGTCCACTGGCCGATGATTCTATATCCCGGGTTGGTGGAATTGGAAAGCTGGTACTGGAAGATATCGTATCGTCCTGGGGCATCACCATTCTCATTAAACATCACACCTGTACCAGCGCTGCCTTCAGAGTAAACAGAGACAAGGGATCTGATGCTCAGAATCACTTGGTATTATTTCAAATGCAGTTATTCTGATAGAAACAGTCCACCGCAAGGGTATACAATTGTATAACTGCTAAACCAATACTTTTCCTTTATTAAGTTTATTCATAAGCTTCTTCACATCATTGTTCTTTTTGGCTTTATTTTTAATTTATTTGAATTTTTTTGCAAAGGCCAGAGAGAATTTCCCCAGCTCTTTGGGAAACAACTTTGAAAGTGACTTGTCAATATCAAAGGCTCCTTAAAAGACAAAATGGTGTTGCAATTGAAAGAAATTCACACAGTTGCTCAGTTTGGAGAACAAAGGTGAATTCCATCTGCATCCCCTCCGTAAACCAAAGTAAATAAGAGTTAAAGAATCAAACAAGACATGAGAGCATCGCCGTTCATGAGGGGAAAGTTCTCAACACTGCCTGTTTTGCTCATTGCCCCTCTGGCACTCAAAACCAAAGGACTGCGTGGTTTTCCACTGTGCAAAAACTGAATAGCTGTGCTTTTCATAGAAATCTCTAAGGACTGAAAGACTGAGTGACAAAAAGAAAAGGGATTTTTACTGAGAAATAGGGGAAATGCCCCTTGTGTTTGGAGAGAGGCTACCTTGGGGGGAAAAAACTAAGACAAGGAAAGAGAGAGAGAAGGGATGTGGGGAGTTAAAACTAATCTGTGCACTGCTGCATTGTGCATTAGCAGATCTCCTCAGGCTGGTTTGAGTGCTAACCTCCTCTCACAGCACTCTCTGACTAACCCAAGGGACTAAAAGCCCTCCTTAGAAATAGCAGCTTCGGTGTTGTCCTTTCCCCTCCAAGAGAAACTTCTCTTCGCCTATTTTCACCTGTCAGTCTTGCTGTATTGGCAAAACCCTAAATGGTCTATTTCGGCCAAAGCACGTTTATTGTCTCAGGCACATTCCACACTTTAACAGAGGAATAAATCCTACAGTTGTTGCTGTGAGAACTTGTACTGCAACAGCTAATCGATCATGAAAACAATTGACAACAAATTTCATTATCGATTAATCGGAGATGTGCAGCGCACCACTGATCTATATAGATGTTGAAGCAGAAATAATCCAACTTAATTTGTTCAGTGCAAAAGAACTCTTAATTGTAAACACTTCAAAGATAATAAGCATACAGGCTAATGTATGCTTGTGCTGTTTGAAGCACTTGAGACTTGTTTCCCTCCAGTGAATAACTTACATTTTACTGCTATTTTCTCTCTTTTATAATGAAGGCGTTCATTTCTATTTCGCAAAACTGTTTGTCTTAACCACAAACGTGTCTCTGTGAAACTTCATCGAGCAAGCGGTCTGCAAAAATAGAACAGTTACGCTGTGACGTCAATTTGTAGGCGACCTCATCTCATTAATTTTCAATGAGTGCTGGCGACTTCCGGCAACAAGAGCTTAGGCGACCGTTGGTGACCGGATGTGGGCGTGTCCAGCGATGCGCCAAAGTTGAGAAATGTTTAACTTTATGCAAATGAAGAGCGACTTTCGGGAGCGACAGCCAATACACGAGAAGATGGTAGAGCTCACGTGATCCTAATATTTTAATATTAATATTAATTGTAAAGAAACAGTGCTGTTTAGACGCTCCATACACACCACTAGCGACCTAACCGCCAGTGACAAAGAAGCTGGCAGTGTGAACGCAGCTTAATTTACCATGGATTCCCTTACGATTTTCCTATGGGTTTTTATAATGGGTTTTTTCAACTTATGAGTAAAATAAGGTCTGTGGTACACATTACTTGACGAAACGTGGACATTTTGTTCTACAATATAAATTACACACAGTTATACCTCAGACGTGAATTTCGAAGCTGCCGTGTTTAAAAAAAAAAGTATGCTATTCAATACGGCTTCACAATTCACGTTTGAGGTATAACTGTGTGTAATTTATGCTGTAGAACAAAATGTCCACGTAAAACCACATTATAAAAACCGACAGGAAAATCCAGAGGGAATCCATGGTGAATTCTCTTCCGGGTTTGTGGACTACAACCTGAACAGCTCTGTTAAACCCATTGTTTGGACATCAAATTTAGGTTAACATGTAACCATAATTGAAATCCTACATATAGTGCAAGAAACAATATTTTAGAAGAACAGTAACTAGAAAGTATCTTCTATTTATAGAATAAAGACATAACATCTTATCATATAATTGAGTGGTTTAAATTATCCTGCTGTTGTTAAAAAGAGCATGTTTGTTCTTTTTAACTACATGTAATTTAAATAGTAAGATTTATTTTTGAAAACATTTTGTACATCATATATATATATATATATATATATATATATATATATATATATATATATATATATATATATTTATATTACTTTTGTATTTGCTTAATCAAATGAATAATAAATTATCAAAGTAGTTAGTTTCAGCCCAACTGAGAACTTTTTAAAATTATATTACATACAATTAACTTAGCATGAATATTAGGTAGCTTTAAATACATCAAATATCTGTATCCCAGAAGACTCCTTAAAAATTGTAATTTTGACTTGTCCCACCATAGGTCTTGACTTTCTCAACTGTATCCAATATTTTTTGTTAAATTTATGGTAAAAAAGATAAATGAGTACAGTTGTGGTTGCCAGAAATTCAGAAATCTGCTTTGACTTTAAAATGTACTGTAAACCACCACAGTAACACATGTAGTAAAATGGAAAGCCAAATGAAAACTTAAATTTCATCAACATTGGCCCATCCAGGAGCAATGGCCAATAAACATGTTTGACATGTTTGTCACTCACACAAACACAAAACTCCATTAGAGTAACACACGTTACACTAAAATAATGCAGTAAATATTAACTTAATAACATCAAATGTTACATAAAACACCCCAAAGTACATATTTGATATCAAAATGTGATTTTAACAATAGTTTACCATAAAAGTAAATGTGTTCTCTTGTTCAACACACAGTAATACACATTTTCATTGTTAAATAAATCATAAATACTGTAAATTTACATCATTTATCTACATCCATTGTCTTTTTACATAAAATGCTATTTTTTATGAAAGTAACCGCCAGTTAACCAATAAGGTTTTTTCTATTTCAGTTAAAACTCATGGCCTTTTGCACCTTATGCGTGGAGAGTGCCCTGAAAAATGTTTGACCCTCGAAAAACTCTGAGGCAATTTAACACATCTCGTAAGAATACAACCCAATCCATTTATTGAAATTCTGACTTTTTCAAGGTCTCTATTTTTTCCTCTAGGTTTTATAATATATGTTCTCTGATATGCTCCAGTCGTGTCCTTGGGATGAGAAAAACACTCAGCTCACCATTAAAATTGACAGCACGGATGTATGTTAGCAGCATTCTTCCATCCACTGGATCCATTTTGTCACAAACACCCATGGCACCTGGGCAGAGGTCCATGTGCATGCTGTGGAGCGCGTGGGCCATGGCATACACCGCATCAATAACAAATTGCACCTTCCCTTCCTGCTCGTATGGTGAATCTCTGATGATTCGTTCCTCTCCTGACAGATCAAAACATCATGATAAGAATTGAAAAGCACAAGCTTTACTGACTGAATAATCCATTCAACCACACTTTATAGACTTTAGTCAGAGTAGATATAATATTTTAGGCTGATTTATCCCATGTTAACATTTTTCGCAGCTTAATATGCAGACTCAACTATATATAAACCATTTGTAGGTTGATTTCATTTAACAATGTGGTGCTATTAAAATATTCCTCTGTTTGTTTGAGTTGCCTGTCCAGTGAAAATGGCTTGACCAATGGTGTGATTTTGGGGAGGGACTGTCGGTTTGGACAACCAATGGAGAATAGAATTGAACAGAATAACCCATTGAACAGATTGAACATTTATCCATTAAAACCTTGTTTTAAATCACAAAAAATTCAATATGGCTTCCACCCAGACTAAGGTCTGTAGCCTACTCTAAGAACTGTATATAAGACAATTTAAATACTACCAGATTCATAATAGTCAAAGCAATCATATTGTAAAAATGATTATGAAAAAATATATATTCTCACCTGTGCATTTTCTTAGCTCGCCCTCCGATCTGATTCCTGGCCGTGTCAGTTTGCATTTGAAGTCATCCTCCCAGAACTCAGCGAACCAGATGTTCCTTCTGTTGTTTTCTAGAGATCTTGTGGTGAAGTACTGGTCAAATCCTGAGAAACAGGTGAAAAATGACATTCTACATACATAAAAAAGTGGTAACCTGCCATTTTTACCACGAGGATCTATTTTTACTTGATCTAACCCATAAAAATCTATTTATTTGTGTTACCTAATGAAGTCTGATTGATTAAGTCCATTTTTGGCTTAAAAAAAACGCCCTTTAAGCTTGGATGGGCGTATGAGAAAAAAAAGAATTGTAAAAATATTAATAACTACAGATTTGACCAATAAACATTTTATATTATATGAAAGCTTAGAAGCTCTACTTTACAATGCATGTAGGCATATGACCAAAACTGAGCAAGTGCTTTGAACAAGTGCAAATCAGAAGTTTTCCGTTTTGATAATATATGAAAAATGTTGAACTGTACCAGAGATTATTTAGCAGAGACGTGACGCTTCTATTAAAATGAATGGAAGAAATTGAAACGCTCAGCCAGTGAGCTCTGAGCACCCAACAGTCAACTGATGTAGATAGGAGGTCCCGCCTTACAGGTAAAAGAGACAATCACCTTTTAGATGCAGACATTGCCTGTCAATCAACTCTAGAACGCGCATGCGCATTAGCTATACAAGCTGGGAAAATTGTGTTTTTTAGTGTAATATGAGGTAAAGAATCACAGTTGATGATGCCAATATTGTCAGATTTGATTTCTCCAATCAAGTAGATAAGAGCTACACTAATATGACTGGAAATTGACTCCCGAGAGTGTTCCAAAGATGGCCAACAGTGGACTGACTTGCTAGAAGTAATTTGACTGCACATATTATTGTAATCGGTAAAATATCAAACTTATCAAATAGCCATGTGTCATATGTTGTTGGAAAGCTCTCAAAGAGTGGAATACAACCAGCCTATTTGTTTTAGTCACAGAAAACACCATAGAGAGTAATAGCTAAGTATATGTCTTTGATGTTTATGTTTCATGTGAACAGGTGTTGCTCATATGCCACATTTTTGCTTATAACTTCACAAAAAATAAACAGAACATAAAACATCACATGAATTTTTTTTAGAGGAGGCATTTATTTTAAACAAGCCCAAACAAAAGGTAATTGAATGCATAGATCATTAGATAATTGACACGAAGCACAATGTGCACATTGCACAGCATTTGGCAGTTGGGCTGAAAACAAGATGGCTTTCCTGGATCAGATGGGTCATCAGAAATTATGTAGCATCATGGAATGCTAAACCAATCTGATTGGGTTCAGATCAATGCAAAAAGTCATCCATATTTGGGCAGAGAGAGACATGTGAGAGACATTGGTAAATGTTACATATGGTCAACAGGGGATGGCGTGACACAGACTCAATGACAACTCAAATGGCACAGAACAAAACTCATTCTGCGAAATCTTATCACTAAAATCATATTTGCCTGCAATGCAAACCTTTAGTGACTGTTGTATTTGCATGTGTAATAAGTTCTTATGTACAATTATTATGTTTTATTTGTTTGGAGAGGCCTTTGAACATTGAACAAATTATATTTGTAATTTTATAACTATTGATTGCTTTGTTGAATCATTTTCTGTATTTTATAATGTATTAATGTTGTGAATTGTGCAAAAGTGTTATGAAGCACATATTTCTGTCACAAAACTGTTTGTCTTTACCACAAGCATGTCTCACTGATTCACTGAGCAAGCGAGCATAAGTGTTTTTCGGGGCCACCTTATTTACATACAGAGATATAATGTCAAATCATAAAAATGAGAAAAAACAACAACTTTTGGGCCAGTTTCTATGTAAAATGGATTTTATGTGTCGCTGTGCTTTTCTTCATATCCCATTTCTATCGTTGAGCCGTTTTGTGGCCCGTTCTGCATAATGTGGCGGCTTCAAAATGCCCGGTATGCCAGATTACCAATCCAGCCGTGCCCCTGGCATAATGTATTCCGGTTGGTCATATTAAAATCATATATCATCAATCATAAAACCAGTTTATTAAATGTTACCCCATAAACAATTTTAGGTTACATGACAAAATGTGTTTTGCAGTGTAGTTGGTTTCAGATGGAGTGTAACATGTCACACAGCAAGACATGTCAACTCCCAAAAGTATTTCATGTCAACCACCCATTTATATTATTCATCAGTTAAACAGAAACTTCTAGTATATTCCATGTGGGTTTTTATGTTCTACAAACCATGAAACCTCCATTTGTTGATCTTTCTCTGGCCTGTGCTACTACAATGTAATTTTTTTCATACCCTCAATTGATGCCCGCTTGGGTAGGATGGTGACCGCACCCTCAGCCACGTCCTCCTGGTTCAGGATGGGTGAGCTCTTTGCTCCCCAACTATCAGAACCCACAAACAAGAAGTGACCTGTAAGATTGGCTTTCTTTGCTGCTTCCAGGACACGCCTGTAGTAGATGAACACAGAAAACCCTCTATAATTATCAGTAAAAAAGGATTAATCATTGTAAAAAATATAATTATAAATAATTCTATGGTTTGTTGATTTGTTACACATACAATTAAAAAGTACAAAAAGTAACCGAACGAAATTCCACTAAATAGTCTCTTTCATTTCTCACTGAACAGTTTCTAGAAATAAGGATATTTCACTATCTCAATTGATCAGTTCCTTAACCACCTATAAACCCCTTCCAAAGCCATATATCCTGCTTCAGAGAGATATTGAGGCTCCTCACTTGATGTCATCTTCATTAGCGAAGATAATAACCCCTCTGGCATTAGATGTCTCCATTAGCCTTTTGATGATCTTGTCAAACTCTCCTGGTCTGGGCTCCCTAGGAATTTTAATGGACTGGGCGATGCAAAGACCACCTTAATAAAACAAATTAAAATGATGGCTAGTTTCAAATGGACTCTTGAGTACAATCATAAGAACTCAAATATGCATTCAAGATTCATACAAAGTGTACAGAATGTTAAATATACAACCAAAGCCCATCTATATAGTTTGATGTAGATTAAATAAAATGTAGACTAGATTTCATCTTAAGTACTAAATTTGGACCATGAAATATATGCAATTGGTGTGTTGAAATGTAAAAGAATGGTAACACTGTACAATAAGTTTGTACACTGCCTATAGAAAATCATCATACCCCTTTGGAATAATTACATCCTGAAATCAAAGAAGTTTTATTTACAAATTTTGCCTTACACTATTCAAGTAACAAAAAAAGGCAACAGTTCCAAAACTGATAAAAGATGAAAAAGTAGAATAATAGGGTTTGAAAACTGATCACACCCCTGGATTTAGTACTTAGTAGAGCACTCTGTTTGATATGTCTCTACTAACTAAGTTTGGGGAATATTTGCCCAGTCTTGCAAAATTGCTCAAGTTCAGTCAAGTTGCAGTGTGAGTGGCAATGGACTGCTCTCTTCAAGTCCATCCACAGGTTTTCTACTGGATTTAGGTCACTTGGCCCCTCAAAGACTTTGACCTTCCTATCCTTTAGCCACTGCGTTGTTGTTGTTTTTTTTGACTGTGTTTTCAGGGTCATCTTCATTTGTCGAGAAGTGGGCCACAGACTTTCCTCAATTATTTGGATGTAGATGGCAGCATCCATTTTCCCTTTAATCCTGAGCAATTGCCCAGTACCCGGTGGCTGTGGTTCAGTTGGTAGAGAGGGTCGGCCACTAATCGCAGGGTTGGTGGTTTGAATCCCGGCCTACATGACTCCACATGCCGAAGTGTCCTTGGGCAAGACACTGAACCCCAAGTTGCTCCCAATGGCAGGCTAGCACCTTACATAGCAGCTCTGCCGCCATTGGTGTATGAATGTGTGTGTGAATGGGTGAATGAGACGCAGTGTAAATCGCTCTGAATACCGTTAAGGCTTAAAAAGGCGCTATATAAGTGCAGACCCGCTGACGAGGAACACCCCCACAATATAATGTTGCCATAAAAACGTTTCTCACATGGCATCAGAATCCTCCAAGTGTTTTTTTTTACGCAAAGTGCAAACAAGACGAAGCATGGCACTTTTTCAGAAGAGGCTTCTTGGGAAGCTTGGGAGATTGTGGTCAAATGGACAGACCAATAATATGAGCCATAAGGGCTTGTAAATCCTTCAAAGTTAAATGGTCTGCACTTATATAGGGCCTTTTTAACCTTAGTGGTATTCAAAGTGGTATTTACACTTCATCTCATTCACCCATTCACAAACACATTCACACACCAATGATGGTAGTGTTGCCATGCAAGGCACTAGCAACTTGGGGTTCAGTGTCTTGCCCAAGGACACTTCGGCATGTGGAGACGTGTGGGCTGGGAATCGAACCACCAACCCTGTGATTAGTGGACAACCCGCTCTACCACCTGAGCCACAGCCGCCCTAAGTTGCCTACGTTTTTTGTGGTGCCATCCACTTCTTAATAATGCTCTGAACAGTACTCAGAGGGATAGAAACCTTTGAAATCTTTTTGTACACTTCTCCAAACAGTTTTATCCCAGAGCCCTTTTGAAAGCACCTTTTCAACTATGGTGAATTGTTGAATCAGTAGTGAACATGCACTACTGATAATGGAATCCTCATGGAATAGATGGTTTTATTCTGAAGTCATCGAAACTACTCCACTTTATGTCAGGTGGGGGCCAGTTAGCTAAAGGTGATTTGTTGCACCTGAGCATGTTTGTAATGGTTAATTTTAGGGGGTGGTCATTAACCAGGTATTTTACTAATTCATTTTAAATAATTGTTCAAAATGTTTTAACATGTTATTTTCACTTTGATGTTGAAGGTTGTAATGTGCTACAGCTGAAAAGGTTAGTTTGAATTTATTTGAATTTCCAGGGTGTAATGTGACAAATTATAAGGATTTTGACATGGTATGATGACTTTCTGTTGACACTGTGTATAGTTGAAGTTAAAATAGTTAACTTTTACAGCATTTGTTACTCTTCTTATATGTTAATTTCTACACATACTAATAAATGTTTTAAATATAACGTGAAACAGCATTTATTAATCTTATCAAATGTACATTTCTACACAAACTAATATTAATTTTTTACATTTAAAGTTGTATATGTTAACATTAGTTAATGCAATATGAACTAACATGAACAAACAATGAACAATAGTATTTTGATCAATTAAAATTAAGCATGATTGGTTAATGCAGTGAAAATATATTGATCAATGCTTGTTAGATAACTAATGCATTAGCTAATGTTGATGAATAGAATGTTACTGAACCTAAGTGTTTCCAACAGAACATTAAAGTTGATGTTTCTTTACCTGCTTCCCTGGATATCTGAAGAAAAGCATCTACACCGCTTTCTCCATAGTTCCCTTCAGATGCTAGAGTGGAAACGTAGTTCCACCCCATCGCTTTGACGATGTCCACCATCGCCTGGGCCTGAAAGGAATCGGGTGGCACGACTCGAGAGAAGAAGTCGTAACGATTGTTGTCACTAAGCTCAGGTGCTGTGGAAGCATAGCTGATCTGAGGTATCTGCGACACAATGGGTAAAGAAAACATCAATGACATTAATGTGCCCTATCCACATGAACTGTTTTACATTTATGTATTTGGAAGACACTTTTATCATGAAAATTATGGGACAAGATTTTATTTATGGGTGAACTTTAACACATAGCTTCAGCTATAGCCCCATGTGTGCTGTAGCACATTAAAATCCTGGTGAAATACAGATGGTATGCACTACCACAGTAAAAAGCATTTGTTTGTAAAAAAAAAAAAAAAAAAAAAAAGATGAGAAGATTAATTTACTGTTGGGCTACTTTCTTAATGACCCAGTTGATGTCATTGGGCTTGGCTTTTGCACGACTAATGTTTGCCCAGCCTGTGTGGCTTAATGAAATGTTCTTTAAAGAAGAGGGCGAGAGGACAGGGAGGAAAAGGTGGATGCAGAACGGAGAAGGCGAGAAGAGGCAGAGGACCATTTGACAGATTATCTGGAAGGATTAGAGGGGTTTTAGTCAAATTATGTTAAGCACAGAGGGAGAGAGACAGAGATCAAGAGACAAGGTTGCCATTTCTCAGCCATAAGCCATACAATATATTTAATTCTACTGGCTCACTTGCTACGGGAGATTTAACCGCTCCTCCCCCATCATGCAACATGTATATGTTACAGTCTTTTGCAGTTTGACCCACCCATCTACAAGTGTTTCTGTAGCTCAAACATGGCAGACTGGAGCTAGCAATACTAAGGTTGTGGGTTTGATTTCCCAGGCAAAGCACATAGTGATAAAAATATACATTGAATGCACTGAAAATCACTTTGGATAAAAGCATCTGCAAAATGCATTAATGTAAAAGTGTAGTTGAGATAAAATCATTTAGAAAGTCCTTCAGTGTGACATGCTATACTTTATCTAAAACTATTATAAATAGCATTTTGCTAATTATTTTATGGCCTCAAATTCATTAAAAGACTACACTGAATATTTGTACTTTTAAAAATGTATACTGCACTGTATACTGCAAAAGTGCAAAACTTAAAAGAATTGGTGACATGTCACAATACTTAAAAAATAAACTTTTCCTTATACATTTATTTAAATCTAATCCTAAAATCTTATTTGCACCAACAATTACTCAAATATTCCCATGACCATCCAGGCACTTGTTACATCTTTCATGAGAAACAACAACAGTCAAAGTTCGCAAAAGCGTTCCACATTTGATTTACAATTTAATCCCATATCACTAAGTTTAATGCAAATATGCAATGGAAAAGACATGGATGCTGAAGGATGTTGCAAACAGATTTTAGTCTCAGATACTAATTTGTTGCTATGCACCATAAGCATTACATCCTGCGAGCCTTTCCACACATGAGTCATGTCAACATTGGCAGCAGTCACGGCAAGCATTTCCAAGAAGTGTTTTGTGAGTGTTAGGCATATGTTTCCGGAGCATCTCGGGGGGGGGCTCTGTGATTCTCTGTGATTTTCAAAATCAATGGTTGCATTTCAGATGAGCTGTATGTTAGCACTGGTTCACCGCAGGGGTGTATCTTGAGCCCCCTATTGTTCACATTGTATACTCATGACCTTGAAGCTTCCAATGCTAATAATGTGATAATCAAATATGCAGATGATACAACAATCATTGGGCTGATCAGTTTAAATGATGAATTTCATTATCGTGGGGAGGTGGAGAAGGTTGTTCAATGGAGTAAGGAAAACAACTTGCTTTTGAACACTTCAAAAACGTGTGAACTTGTTATTGATTTTGGTCACAATAGAAATCAGGTGCCTATTACTATCGATGATTCAAATGTGCAGATTATTGAGAAATGTAAATTTTTGGGTGTGACTCTTTCTCATGATTTGAACTGGAGCTCAAATACAAATAACATTGCTATATCAGATCGATAGATGACATGATTGACCAATCAGAAGCACATTGCACTTACAATGGAAGTGAATGGGGACAATATTTGGAGAGTTTAAAGGCAGAAATGAGAAACTTATAATTTTATAAAAGTACTACATACATTTTTCTGTTAAAACTTGTGTATTATTTGAGCTGTAAAGTTGTTTAAATTGTACATTTTAGAGTTTTCGGGTTTATAGCATTACGTCATGATGGCAATAACGGTGTAACATTTTATTTAACTTCACACAGAAAAGGTTAGTAAGCGATTTTATTACACTAAAATCATAACACAGATTGATCATGTCTTGTGAATATGCTTTTGAAACAGTGAGTATTTTAATGTTTACGGATTGGCCCCCTTCAATTCCATTGTAAGTGCCTCACTGTAACCCGGATTGTTTTTAACTTATATGGTTACAAAGAAACTTTCTGTCTCACAAAGAACAAAAAAGGAGATATTTAGCTGGATATCCAAGCTTCTCTTTTCCATTCAGTAAAAAAGTAAATTACAATTTAATTTAAATTCAATGTAATTTGTAATGTATTTCGTTAGATTACTCAAAGTCAGTAACATAATATAAATACTTGGATTACTTCTTCAGCACTGGTAGATTTTTTCACATGTTTTGTCAATAAAAATAAAAAATTAAAATACATTCTCTGAAAAACATAAATATCTTATGCAGTGTTGTTTCTAAAACAATCTTGTTTTAAGGATTTTTAGATATTTTTACAGAAAAACAATACAAATACAAACATTCTCATCAAGAATAAGACTTTTGCCCTAAAATCAAAGGTCTTACTAGAGAAAAAAACTATTATCTAATGTGAATTTTCTTGCTTAAAAAATATGATCATCCCTGGTAACACTAGAAATAGCATTTTAGCTTAGCGTAAAGCTAAATGTTCACATGACAATTTACACAAGGTTTATTTCTATTTCTGCCACTCAAAACATACTTCAATCTTACTTCTCTGTCTGCTCATATGAATGTAACACATCATAAGAAAGTGTTTCACTGCATTCTAATGCTCATTGGATCGCATGATTTATATGGATAAATGTTTTCCAACTGAACAGATAAATATTAATATTAAATGAAACTAATGACAAAAAGTAATCTCTTCAGTAATCGAAATACTTTTTGAACATAACTGTATTCTGATTACCAATGATTTAAATAGTAACTGTAGTGGAATACAGTTACTTATATTATTGTGTTTTAAATACGTAATCCTGTTACATGTATTTCTTTACTCCCCAGCCCTGATGGTGATCAAAGCCTTCCCTGATCCTCACCCACTTACGACGTTTGGAAAAGAGAAGCTTTCTGGGCATTTTGATAAAATCTCCTTTTGTGTTCGACACAAGGATTTGAACAACATGAGTAAATGATGACAGAATTTTAGGGTGAACTGTCCCTTTAAATCATCCTTCTTATGTTTTGTGAGTAACATGATGGTTAGACACTCTGTGCGACTTTAAAAGAGACTTAAATGCTTGCCACACATAAATGTTTGCTATCTATCCCTCTAGATCTGTGTGCTACAAGGGCCCACACTCATTTAGTTAAAGCTGCAGAACAGAAGCTGCCTATAGCTGATAACAGGGCGAATGGCATTTCTCTGGCCGCATGCTCGATTTTCCGTCAGAAGTCTGAGCTGGTGAGAAAGCTTTAATGGAGAGCGGATTCTCCATATTTCTGTACTTAAAATCTGCCCTCCTCAGTTCCCATCAACTAACTCAGTGAAGAACATGGATATGAACCATTTGTAAGGATGGTGAAAATGGATAGAGCATAAATTGTGAGAGTTCAAGATGAAAGTGTTTTTTATAGTCTTATTAATCATGTAACTGAAGCACTGCTGTATGTCCATATCAGAGGAAAATTGTTTTGCTCAGAGCAGTGTTTTCTGCACTACAGCTGAATCTCCAGCGCCACGGCAAAATAAGTAATATTTTACCCGAGTAGTGAGCTTGAAGTCTGAATTGAATATGATTAAACAAAAAGAGCGCATTCCACGAAACAACGGAAAAACAACACATCTTTTGTGTTATGTTTACTGGCTGCACTAAACCAACATGCTAACATGGGAAGTTGGCATGTTGTTTCCAAGAGTTCCATCAGACAAAACGCAGGATGATTGGAATTATCAGAATCAGAATGAGAGAATGAACTGATTACAAATGAAGAGAAACTGTTGTATTTGGCATTAGTCCCATCCTACGGTTCAGTGATCAGATACTTGCATGAACCATATCCTGTCAGAGGCGATGATGGCAGGGGAGCTGTGTTACCCCCACCCAGGACATGACCTAAACTGGTGGAGATGGAGTGGAGGGGGATGAAAACAACTGAAGTATGCAAACAATAGAGACAGGTGTGTTGGCTTATAAAGCGGAGGCTGTAATGTGATTGGATGAGATGCCTGATTGAATGAAAGCATAAGGATCCAGAGTCTTCCTAGTAGAACTACAGCTTACTCTTCCATTTCCAGTACCCTAGGATTGGCCACATTATGCCAACACTGGAAAGTGCCATCTCCCATGTGCCATCAAAATGTGTTTACCTTTCCTTATGGTGCAACCGGAAGCATGTTGCGTTGAAGCCTGAGTTGAAAAAAGTATGTCTATTGTTAAACACTCTGAATCAGTATTTGGTGTTGTGTAAAGATCTTTTTTTACAAATTGTTTTTAAAAAAGGATCCTGCATTGAGACCAAGAAGTAATTGTGTTCACATAATCAGTGGTGAGCACAATTTTCCTCTAACATTACATTATTACTCTACTGATGTTTAGGTTTGGGTTTTGGGTTGGGGGTTCAAATGCTAAAATATTAATATCTCTTTACTGTTTTACATTTTGTACAGCTCCATGGACATTTCACCTGTAAAATGGAGCTCACAAGTGCTCATACGCCCTACAGCACCTACCGCTTTGGCCACTGGGGGCAGTGTTTCGAATTTCAGTAAGTTTAGACCATTCAATAAAATCAACCTCCTGTTCCCAATTTCACTGTGAAATCAGTCTGCATAAACAAACATAAAGCACGTTTAGTTTAGTCCGATTCACAAACAAATGACTGGCAAGTTCTTTTAATGAATCACTCAAAATGACTCATTAACTCACTAGTTACTAGTTTGAATCAGTCTGACGAATCCTTGACTGAATTAACTCACTGAACCAGTCAGAGCGGTTATGCTGAGTTTACACTACGCGATTTTAAGCCCGATTTTCGCTCACCGACAGTTTTGTGGAGAAAACAAAATTCCATTAAGGGTGCTTTCACACATGGTTCAATTGCTTGGACCGACCCTGGGTTTGTTTCCGACCCCTCCCGCTGCGCACACTGGTCTGTGTTCACATCATATTATTTGGGTCCCAACCGAATTCCGATTACGTCATCAACATGAGTACAAGCGGCTGCTGTTTACCTCCATAACTAGGTAACAACTCGAGAAGACGTCGCTGTGTTAAGTATTAAAGTTTGTCTTTTTGGATTTACAACAAAAATTTGCCATGAACAGAACAACACTTGTGTTTGTCTCACGCAGATGCACTGAATGTGCAATGATGTGATGAATATTAGCGTTTGGTTGCCACAAGCCCGCAGATGCATTGCAAGAGATGTGAAGGATGTGAGCTGCTTTTTGAAAGGGATTTTTTTGGACACAAGCAGGAATGAGTAATGCATTATACCATAATTATTGCGATCGGGAGCCTGCAAAGACGTGAATTATACATCATCAGAAGCAGTTCACTTTCGCGATTTGGTATGATTGCGTTCATATCGGCAGCGAACCATACCAGAGTTCACATGAACCGTACCACAGACCACCTTTTCAAGAGGACTGGGTGTGGTACGCGGGTGCACACCCGAGTTCGAAAAACAGCGTTCACATTATCAAAACGAACTAAATTTAATGTCATTTGACCCGGAGTGCTCACAAAAATTGTAAAGGCACCCTAAATTTAATTGCAAAACAAAATTAAATACGTTTTTTACATTTTATTTAATTAAAGATTACTTCATTTAATTTATTATGAATTGAAATGCGTAAATCTTAGAATTATATTTGAGTCAATATATATATATGCTGTATGTGTGTGTGTGTGTGTGTGTGTGTGTGTGTGTGTGTGTGTGTGTGTGTGTGTGTGTGTGTGTGTGTGTGTGGGGCGGATTTGGATAGTTTACAAGGAAATGTTTTAGGTTACAAACTGGTAATTACAAGGGTATTATGCTATAAATGTGGTTTATGAGGACATTTCTACTGTCTCCATAATTTTAATTGCTTAAAAAACATATTAAACGATGTTTTATTGAAAATGTACAAATGCTGGGATAGAGTCTATAAAGAATAAAAATCATTATGTCTACGGAAAGTCCTCATAATGATTGCTGCATAAACACGTGTGTGTGTGTGAGCGTGTATTTATCACTTTGTGGACCAAATGTCCCCATCAGTATAGTAAAACCCGAAATGTGTGAGGTTGTGGGGACAATTTGTCAGTCCCCATGAGGAAAACAGCTTATAAATCATACTAAATTATGTTTTTTGAAACTGTAAAAATGCAGAAAGTTTTCTGTGAGTGTTAGGTTTAGTGGTAGGGATAGGTTTAGGGGATAGAATATAAAGTTTGTACAGTATAAAAAACATTATGTCTATGGAAAGTCCACATAAAACATGGAAACCCAACAATCTTTTCATATTGAAATCTCGAGACTACAGACTTTGATGTCTTGGCAAATCTGAGCACAGTTTGTGACATTGTTTTGATCTCTTCTGAAACTCTTGAGGACTCACATGTGAGATGCAGGAAACTCAAGCAAATGTTGAAGTTTGCTCTATTTGAGAAATAATTGATATATTAGAGATCTTCTTTGTGATTTTTCTTTCCTACACAATTTTATCCAAAACATACACACAAACAGTAGCAACATCTATGATGTTGCACTAGCATTGAAATTACTAAAACAATGTTTGGAAAATACAAATGGATAGATCATCTAGAGTGTCACACTAAAAATAATAAATAATCAAAGCTAAATACTATTATGATTAGGACAAACACAAATTCCATGTAGAATGTCCTGATAGAAATCTAATAGAGCTTCTATTTTGTAATGACTTAAAATGATTGCATATCACTCCTGGGTGAGGGTTATCATCAAGCATACACACGCTGACACACAGCCTAGAGCAGTGACCACGGACAAGGCAACAGATGATTTAAAAAAAAAAAAAGGAATGAAAACGTGGCATTGGGGGAATGAAATTGAATGTAGCTCAGGTGTAGGATTTGCAAGCTGAATGACGATCTGAAAATGAGAAAGGATTTTAAATCACTCAGCACATGTCACCTTTATTGTTTGGAGAATTTTAAGGACATCAGTCAATGTGCACTTCACTCAAAAAACACTTCTCTGAGGAAAATCTGATACATTTTTCTGTGAACATGGAAAGAAGTTCTCTTGTGTAAGAAGCTCTTGCTGAGAGGCCAGTGTGCTGAAACACAATCAAAGCCTTTTAACAGAATTAGATATACTTCCTGTAGCGCTGGCTCTATCTGCAGGGCTGCAGAACCCAGTCTTGCACTAGCAGCATCATGCAACTCAATAAGAACTTCTCACAGATGGAAGAAAATCCCATGGCTGCTACACACATTCAACATAAAAATAGGCTTACAAAATCCAAAAATTGCCTCCACTCCGTCAGGAGCTTGTGTTAAAATGTATTTTTGAGTCTGAAATTGATGGAATGAACATGTGCAACCTTCACTAGAACCATGTGCAAGATATACTACACTGCATCTAAAAACAGACAAACACTCAGAACTAAAGCTGAAACTTGTCAAAGAGAATGTTTTTTAAAGCTCAAGTGTGTAATTTCTGTGCCACTAGCATCAGCAAATGGAATTGGAAAAATAATGACTGTTTTCAGACAAGTTGTAACGAGGACTCAGGTAAGTTGGGATCCATCTGCGGTTCTTTAATGAAAAGGCAGAACTCAGTCGTACAGGCAAGGTCGTGGGCAGGCAAACAGGGAATATAACAGGCAGGCAATAGCGTGAACAGGCAGGGGTCTGGGCAGGCAGCAAACAATCGAGGTACGAGACAGGCAAGAGGTAAACAAGGCAGGCAGCAAACAGACAAGGTCTAAGTAACAGGCTAGGTTGGCACACAGGATAACTAGGGTATGAGTACAGAGTATAACTTGCTTGGAAATGTCGCTGGGGCAAACAAGACTTCGCAATGAGGGAATACACAGTCACGATTAAATAGGGCAGTGGAAACAAGGGACAGCTGTGGAGTAATCAGACCTAGGTATGCAGGCTAAAGGGAAATGTAGTCCTAAGGGTCAATACTCTGGTGAATCCGATCTCCGATGACTGAAGGAGGCGGCGCCTTCACCGGTGTTCGTGACACAAGTTTCCTCGACTCAAGCAGACTGTCCTGCCCACAATTGTTACTGTGTTGGGCTGGATGGGATGCTCAAATAAACTTATACTTACAGTATATTAGACTTTGTATATTTTCAATACAAATTAAGCTCAATTAACAGCATTTGTGGCATAATGTTGATTACCACAATATTAATCCTTTTCTTTTAAAGAAAGTAAAAATCTAGTTGCCTATGAGAAGAAGAGGCCCGGGCTCATAGTCTAATCGCAGTGATTGTTGGTGTGGAATTCACATCCTAGTGGTCCTCATAAGAAGCAACTAGCTTGTATATTCTTCACAGAGGAATAGTGTGGCTGGCCAGTCAATGATTCATCGAAAACCTCTCTTTTTACATTTCGCCAGAAATCATGTACAAACAGGCGATACTGGATCAAATAAACAAAATTTTAGCAACTGTGGCAGACTAACCCACGTACTTTCTTTCAAAGGCTTGGACTTTAGAGCTCTATGCCAGCAATTATGACAATATTGGCCGTCCACACAGACAGACAGCTGCTGGACTTTAACCAGAAACTGGATATCAACCTGCTGGATAATGTGGTCAACTGCCTGTACCATGGGGTTGGGCCACAGCAAAGAATGGTCCAAGAGGTGCTGACTCATTTGAAGGAGCATCCAGATGCATGGACATGAGTTGACACCATTCTGGAGTTCTCTCAGAATATGAACACCAAATACTATGCTCTGTAGATTCTGGAAATAGTTATTAAAACAAGATGGAAGATTCTTCCCAGAAACCAGTGAGAAGGCATTAAAAAGTATGTTGTGGACCTCATAATCAAGATGTCATCAGATGCGTCAAATGTTGAGAAAGTTAAGGTGTACATTGGAAACCAACATGATGTTAGTACAGATCCTGAAGCAGGAGAGGCCAAAACACTGGTCCACATTTATTAATGACATTGTTGGAGCTAGCCACACCGGTGAGAGCCTTTGCCAGAACAACATGATAATTCTGAAGCTCCTCAGTGAGGAGGTATTTTACTTCTCCAGTGGTCAGAGGACACAAGTGAAAGCCAAACACCTGAAGGACAGAATGTGCAACGAGTTCTCTTAAATATTCCAACTGTGCCAGTTTTAGATGGAAAATTCACAGAATACCCCTCTGGTGCATTTTTTAAACTAAACTAGTCAGTACTAAATGTGCCAATGTTCTTCAACATGACGCTGAAGTGTTTGACTGAGCATCAGCCAGTATGAGAAGCAATTTTTAATCTCTTCACTCTGACCATGATGCAGCTCAAACAGATGCATCCCCTGAACACCAACATCCGGCTGGCAAATGCAAATGGTAAAGATAACAAGCAAAACTTCATTCAGAACCTCAGCCTGTTTCTCTGCACCTTCCTCAAAGAGCACAGCCAGCTGATAGAAAAGAGACTGAACCTCAGAGAGACTCTGCATTACATATTGCTGGTGTCAGAGGTGGAGGAGACGAATATCTTTAAAATCAGTTTGGAGTGCTGGAACAGAGAGAGTCCATTTTCCACCTCCACATCTCCTTTCCTTTAAGGGAGCCAACTCTTCGATGCACCTCCCCGTAGACAACGTTGCCTGCTTGCCCTGTATAAGGCGCACTTGCTGATGGTGAGCCATATGGCCAAGCCAGAAGATGTTCTGGTGGTGGAAAACGATCAGGGCGAGGTGGTTCGAGAATTCATGAAGGATACAGACCAGAAGATGAGGGATACGCTTGCATATCTGGCCCATCTGGACTATGCTGATACAGACCGTATTATAACGGAGAAACTTCTCTGGTGGTGGCTTAGTGGGCTAAAGCACTTAACTGGTAAGCAGAAGGTTGTCGGTTCGATCCCCACAGCCACCACCATTGTGTCCTTGAGCAGGGCACTTAACTCCTTAACAGCTTATGTTTGGTCAACGCTGCATGAAGTGTCACATCTGTACAGTTAACTTTTGCTTATGTGCTCATTTTCCATCAGACTCTCCCCTACTTTCCATCAGTCATCTCCTGTACTCTCTTTACACACATCATGTATTTGTTAATGTATATTATATATAAAGACCAGAGTGCAGTTTGTTGTGTTTGCAGAGAGCTGTGTGTGTTCTGGCAGTGGGCAAATGTACCTAGTTTCAGTATTTGCCATATTGCAGCCAGTGAGCAGCACACCTGTTCCAGCAAGTGAGAATGTTGATGAATGTCAGTTATCGTAGAGGTCGCAGAGTTACTGGCTTAAGTTTTGGGGCCCCCTGTGTGAAGAGCTGAGAGTCGTTTGGAACTAAAGTAGCTCTATGCTTCCTGCAGAGAGCAGCAGAATGTGAACTAGCACGGATCACTGAGTGAATGGTCTGATCATTGCTGCTGTGGTTGTGAATGCCGTTCAGGTCCATTTGGACCTGCAACTTTACAGAGTCGAAGCTCTCTTAATTGCTTTTCTACTGAGGAGTTTTCAGCAGCCCTCTACATGTTCATATTGGCATAAATGTACACAGCATCTTTACTACCCTAGGAACACAGGGACGTTTCGTCCAGTTTCATTGTGGGTGTGCAAGCATTCGTGTGTGTTGTCGCTAAGCCGACATCAGGTTTTTTGTTTTCCTTAAAGAGGATGGTTGCTCCTTTTGTGAGCTTTCATTAAATTGAAGTTTTAAGAAAGTAGTTGAAATATTTACAGGTTCTTATAGGCTAAACCTTTATAACTGCTCATGTTAACTCGCTCAGAGACGGCTTTAGAGTTTAGTGTTGCATTTGTTGTGAAATCTTTTGAACTGATTAAAGTTAAAGAATTCAAGTTTTAACAGAAGAATGTATTTAAGTGCTTTTATACAATTATAAGCTTCATATTTCTGCATTTAAACCCTCCAAAAATTGGCCCCATTCACTTCCTTTATAAGTGCCTTAGATTTTTGCTTTTTTAAAGAAAAGGAGGGAAGAGTTGAAATTATATTTTGTGGTGATCAACATTATAAGACAAATGCTGTTTGAGCTTAAAGTATTGAACCAAGAATACCGTACTTCTCAAAGAAATTAACATAAATAACTGACAAGCTTCAGCTTTAAAATGGCCTCTTACCGCAAATAGTCGAAGAACATTGGCCACCATTATGGACACTGAGCTGGCCGAAGCTCCAATGACCCCAACCACACGCTCTGGTTTTGGGATGATGGGCGGCTCTCCATTGGAACATCGAACATCTGAGTTGTCTTTCTGGATGAGCGCCTGGACAAAGGTGAGGGATTGTTCCAGCGCGTAGGTATCCCTAGAGCATGTGTCCATTATCCTGGCACCCAGTGTGATGTTAGGCAGCAGGTCTGGGTCACTGTTAATCTGGTCCAGTGCATACAGCATGGCTTCCATACGATGGATCCCCTTCTCCTTCTTAATTTCCCCACACGGAACACCAGCAGGACCCCTGGAATGCACAGGGAAAAGTCCTCCCAGAGTGATGTCACCCTCGATCTTTAAGGAATGAGGTTGAATTCCAGTAGAGGCCCAAGATTGTGGAGTAAATCCCATCATCACTATCCACAGAATGTGAATCAGGGAGCCCATGTGTTGTCTGGGCAAACTGCTGATCCCACGGTGATGGCATGGTAATGATGTGCGGTGCTGTGATGTCATAGTGGCTGCAATTCAAGAGGTGAGTTCTGCTACAGCACAAAGCACTCTTGTCTACGTGTGTCTCCTGGAGAAGCAAGGAACAAAGTATCTACTACAGTGGTGGCTTTAAAACAGCATTGCTTTGTGATTTTTTGTGTGCAGACAGAATGTGATTGTGCATAAAGGTGTTTAAAAGAAGCATATTATATGGACTAAATACTCATCTAGACTGCAATTATAGACTGTCAAATCAAGGCTTTGCCAACTGAATTGACCAACTATACACAAAGGTTTTGCATTATTTTATTTTACCCTGATAGTTCATCATTTAATTAAACTTGTGACTTTGTTCCATCTAACACAAATGGAGATGCAAGGCACTTTTTTGGGTGAAATATGCCTTTAGTTCTATCAAAATCCAAAGGAGACCTTATAGCTTTACAAACTGTGGCAGTTCAATTGCTCATTAAAGGAATATTCTGGGTTCAAGACAAGTTAAGCTCAATCAAAAGCATTTGTGGCATAATGTTGATTACCACAAAAATGTATTTTGACTTGCCCCTCCTTTTCTCAAAAAAAAAGAGGCACTTACAATGGAAGTGAATGGGACCTAACCATAAATGTTAAAATACTCTCTATTTCAAAAGTATAGCCAAAAGATGCAAACAATATGCGTGTTAACATGACTTTAGTGTGATAAAAATCGCTTAATAATCTTTTCTGTGTAATTAAACATTTTTCAACTTCGTTGCCATGACGATGTAATGTCAACAAACCCTAAAATGACTGTAAAAATTACAAATTAAACCAATTTACAGCTCAAATAATACATGAGTTTTAACAGAAGAAGTAATTTAAGTGCTTATATAAAATTATAAGCTTCACATTTCTGTCTTTAAACCCTCAAAAAATTGGCCCCATTTACTTCCATTGTAAGTGACTCACTGCAACCTCGATTTTTAAACAAATTCAAATTCTGTCGACTGAGCTTAACTTGTAATGAACCCGGAATATTCCTTTAATTGTATCGGGTGGTTACACTATGATACACTCAAAAAATATATATTTTTTTGATTTAAGCATTTCAATTTCATAACAAAATGTCATCAAATTGAACTGAATAATCTTATTATTATTATTTAATTTTGTTCACAATTGCACAATTCAATTTGATGGAATTTTGTTATGAAATTGAAAATGTAAAAAATAGGCTACTGTATTTTGTTATATTCAATCACTGTCAGAAATTAACCTTTATATTGAGGGGCAAAAAATGCCCCCTGGATTTGATTTTCAGAGGTATTTTTACTCATATTTCTTTCCAACAATTAAAAAAAAAAACTGTGCTTCGTCTATTTATGTCAAATGCTTAAATGTAATTGATACATTAATACAAATTTTACTTACCCTAATAATTAAATAAACAGTATATTAAGAACTAAAGTATATCAGATGTTACATATAAAAAAAAGAACCCCCCCCCCGTACATTTATGAACCCGTATAGTACTATTTTGATTACCATGTTTATATAAAATAGCACATAAATGGTACTAAAAGGAACTTCTAAGTAGTAGTGTCAAAAAACAAAAAAAACATGGGATATTTTTTGGTAATGCCATGGTACATTTGCATCCTTAACCTTTACACACAGAACCTTATGCACACATTTACTACAAAGGCTACATAAGTTTTAACATTGCAAAATGCAGTATAGAGAATCAGTTTTACTTTTTTATTTGATTTATTTTTTAACGTTATTTCAGTACAAAATACTTATAAGTCGCCTATCTGTCCGTCAGAAACACTCTTTGCACTGCACAGCCAGCTGCGAATCTTCTCTAAATAAAAAGGCATGCACAAACATGCATATTAATATTAATATCAATATGGCACATCAATAAACAAGCATATAGTTTACATCTTTTGGCTATACTTTTGAAACAGTGAGTATTTTAACATTTACGGATTGGCCCCATTGACTTCCATTGTAAGTGGCTCACTGGAACCCAGATTTGTTCTTGTTTTTAAGAAAAGGAATTACAGTGTTTTTTTTTTTTTTTTTTTTTTGCAATCAATATTATGCCACAAATGCTGTCGATTGAGATGAACTTGTATTGAGGCTGGAATATTCCTTTAAGGACATTTTAGGCATGAACGGTCCCTTAGATTTTAAGTATCTTCATAGATTTTAGGAAGATTCAAAGTTCAAGACAAGCTACTCGAGTTCACTTTCTAGAAGACAGATACTTTGGATTGAAACTTTTTATTATTAGGCTATTATTATATTATAAATAAAAAGTAAAATATTAGCCTATCAGATGTAAATGCTTTGGGGCTAATAGTATTTCATACTCTACACTGTATTTTGCAATGTTAAACTAAATAGCTATTGTAGTAAATATGCATACATATGCTTCTGTGTGTTCATTTTATTGATATTAAGAATGTTCATGATAATTATTACCTTTCAGTACTATTTATGTGCCATTGTATATTTAAAACGTAGCTTACTTTTAGAAATGCCATTGAAATGAGTGAAATTGATGCAAAATCACATGAGCATGCTTTACATGCACCATTTTGCCAGACAGATTATTAATTTGTCTGAAAATGTCAAATATTAGTGTCTCGAGTATCTCACCGATTGATGCTGCTCCCACTGTGCGCCCATCTGGAGCTGATGTTAAATGATGATTTGGAAGCACGGCAGTAGATGTCTCCAACATACGAGTCTTCAGCTCTCATCTTAAAATATCCTTCTTGCGCACTACGTCAATCTAAATATGCAATTGATTAAGATGAGATTAATGATGCAGAAAGTATTGACAATGATGGATTTTGAGGCTTGAATTAAACGGTATAGAACAAAAAGTGGAAAAGCCAAACATTCCACAACTGTGATTCTACAAATCACTGTCAAATCCTTTAAAAGCCCCCTCACTCACTCACTCACTCACTCACTCTCTCTCTCTCCCTGTCTGTCTCTCTCTCACTTTGCCACTCACTCAGTCTCTCTCCCTCTTCCTTGCTCTCTCTCGCTCTTGGTGTGCACTAATGGGCACAGATTGGGATTACCACAAGCATGCATCTGAGAAGACTCTGAGAGCAATGGACCTGTATATTTTTTTATTTGGACACTGCTGGATATAGTTCTCTTGCACTCTGCAAGTCTGCCTGCCTTTATGAAACAATCTGATGCATGACTTACCTATGTGTTCTCATCAGTTATACTTTATCACTTACTTCTTTTTTTTACATTTTAGAATACATTTTTATTATGCTTTTTAAAAAAGAAAGATAATCTAGTTGACCTCATGGTCACGTGTGTTCTTAAATGGTTGTGTACAGTTTTGCACTAGTCCATAATACCATTGCTGGAGTTTATTCTGCAAAAAGGCTGTATGTCA
Source organism: Xyrauchen texanus (assembly GCF_025860055.1). Taxonomy (NCBI): domain Eukaryota; kingdom Metazoa; phylum Chordata; class Actinopteri; order Cypriniformes; family Catostomidae; genus Xyrauchen; species Xyrauchen texanus. The sequence continues at coordinate 7,455,694 of NC_068307.1, forward strand.
CTCACAGCTGTATATAGGCTAATGGCCTTTCCAATCCCCAGCATGAACATGCTGCTCACTGGATACCTTGTGCTTTATGCTATGAATGCATTATTCAAGTAAATTTGTCCTCTCTATTTAATTTTAAAGCAAACCAGTGGTCGAGTGAGCTGTATTCCCTGTCCAAATATCATTTAAAGTGCCTATAATATATTTATTATGTATTTATTTTGGGTGTTTTTGTGTGTGAATGATAGTTAAAAGATGTTCCTACTGGACTGTTACTGGGCAATATTTGCACCACAAGGTGTAGGCTTTTTTATTACGGGACATTTGTATATTATAAACTAATGGGTATATTTATTTACACGGGTATATTTACAAGTATTTACACAACTGTCGGTTGTGGGATTTATTATGAAATGTGACTGAGTGATCAGTAAGAGATGTTTTTTTTTATTATCGATATGTGATTAATATGTAAAGTTGATATGTGGAGTTTGGTGTGATTTTTAAATTTTATTTCAAGTACAATCAAATGCAATTAGGAGGTAATAAGAAGGTATTTTTATAATTTAATTAACCTTAAAACAGAGAGGAAATAAGTAATAGTAACCAGTGTTGGGTGAGTTACTCTAAAAATGAATTTACTACTAAATTACAATTACTCTTAAATTGTAATCAAGTTACTGAATACTGATTACTTCAATTGCAAAGTAATCACACTACTAATTACTTTAAATTACTTTCTAAAACATTTTTCAAAGAAAAGTTTTTTTGTTTTTCCACTTAACGAGTTCAAAATAAGGTTTACGTTTTCCTCCTTGTTCATGGTCTCTGAAGGATGCACACACGCTTCACCGGTCACAGAGTGCAAACAGATGAACATTTTAATGTAATCCACGTTTGAAATGTATTCTACTTATTTATAATATTGTTTTGAAAGTAATTGTAATTCATAATTGAAAGTCAGTAGCTTTAATCCGATTACAAGAATTTTAAATGTAATGTGTTACACCACTTTTGTACTAAAAGTAGTTACATTACAGTGATAAATTACTTTTTAATTAGACATACTCATTTTAATTAGATATAGACATTTAATTAGACATACATTTGGCATACAGGAAAATGCACAAAAACATTAATCAAATCTGCCATCCACAAAAGCCATTATCAATACTGCAAAAGGTACACATTCACTTAAAGGGATAGTTCACCCAAAAATGAAAATTCTCTCCTTATTTACTCACTCTCATGCCATCCCAGATGTGTAGGACTTTCTTGCTTCTGCTGAACACAAACAAAGATTTTTAGAAGAATATCTCAGCTCTGTAGGTCCAAACAATGCAAGTTAATGGTGGCAAAAACTTTGAAGGTCCAAATAGCATATAAAGGCAGAATTAAAGTAATCCATAAGACTCCAGTGGTTAAATCCATGTCTTCAGGAGTGACATGATAAATGTGGGTGAGAAACAGTTCAATATTTAAGTCCTTTTTACCATAAATCTCCACTTTCTCGTTCACATTCTTCTTTTTTTGTTTTTGGTGATTCACATTCATATCGCCACCTACTGAGCAGGAAGGAGAATTTATAGTAAAAAAGGACTTAAATATTGAGGTGTTTCTCACCCACCATATTCATATCATCATATTACTTCTGAAGGTATGGATTTAACCATTGGAGTCATATGGATTACTTTTATGCTGACTTTATATGCTTTTTGGACCTTCAAAGTTCTGGCCACCATTCATTTGCATTGTATGGACCTACAGAGCTGAAATATTCTGCTAAAAATCTTTGTTTGTGTTCAGCAGAATAAATAAAGTCATACACATATGGGATAGCTGGAGGGTGAGTAAATGATAAAATAATTTTTCATTTTTGGGTGAACTATATCTTTACCAACACAGACCAAATGTGATTTTGCATCACTGGTGATGCCATTTTTATTTATTTATTTTATTTTTTGCCATTTTTTTTTTAAGTATCCCAGATTTATCTTTAAAGTACAAAACATGTACATGTTACAAATTCATTGATTTTCAGCTAAAATTTCAGGTGAGATTATAAGAGGGGCCAGGACTAGACACACAGGTCATTTGGTTGTTAGACTGCATCCAGTACATTTCCAAAGTGATTCTACCCTCTAGTGGTACAAAGTGGTAAAATGTGGTATTGAATAGAGCAAAATGCTGCACTGTGTCCAAATCCTGTGGACTTATTAAAATAGATTGTTCAAAATATACCTCATGTTAGGACTTATAAACTCTTGGTGAAAAAGATTATTCAGTTTTAATCACAAACACTGTTTCTGCACATCTCTAGCCCAAAAACACAGACTTCTCCAAGCCGTCCTCTGCCTTGGTGTACTCTAAATGGGATTTAAAATAGCAGCTTTTATAAGAAAGACTGTTGCGAATATATTCAAGATAGTCTGGGGTTCCCGGACAGATCACATTATCAGCAAGTAGAACGGTGCCCTTCCTCAAAAGGCCGCATTCCTATCAAGAAAGGTGAAAGAGAAGAGTGGAAAATGAGCTGGGAACATAAATGAAAAATGTAAATGCCATTAAATACACTGCATTGTAGCGATGCAACTGACTGCAGTGGTCAGAAGCACACACACCTCCATTAATTTTGTGTCAGGGAGGTATCGGTTCTTCCAGTGGTCCAGAAAAACTAAATCAAATGTTTCAATTCCAAAGTGCTCCCTCAAGCGTGGGATCCAGTCTTCAGATGCGCCCTCTACCAGCTGGACCTGGTGAAGTAAAACTTCTAAACATTGGTTCTCAATGCAAAAAACAAGAGATGATATGTATCTATTATTTTTAAATATACTGTAAAGTGGGTTCAAAAAGTCTGAAACCACTAGAGAAAATGCTTATTTTTGAATTTTATTATCATCATCAAAATTTGAGAGGAATTTTTTTTTAAACTAAAACATTTAATTGAATATCACAATTTCTGTGTTTGCTATGTCCCACTTTTTGCTTTACTGACAGGATGTACTCAAGGTGGAGTGGACTCCACAGGTTTGTGCAAAACTTCATTTATGTTCAGTACTAGGAAGTAATGGATTACAAGTAATCTGGATTATATAATCAGATTACAAAAATCAAGTACCTGTAATTAGATTAAAAAATTATAATACTTGTAATCAGATTACAGTTACTTTTATAGATTACATGATTACATATTAATCAGGCAAAGGTAGTACATTTTTTAATCCCTCTAATTCTTCTTTTTAAATATTTTAAATGTTTAATTCTAAATCATCCTACAGCTGATATACGTTCGGTAAGTCTTCGAGTGATTTCGTAAGGAGGGTTGTGGAATTGCATACACAGGGCTGATTTGAGCCATCATGATGGAGTGGTAACCCACACAATGCCGAACCGACTGCATTAGTGCGGCAATGTTAATTTTAGTTTCCCAAATTGCTATTGTACTCAGTTTCAAAAATGTGCATGAATGCACTTTTGCTTTTCACTTTTTGTGGTGTTGATTCACGAATATAACTGGTCCATGTTTCCTCACATGGATGACGTATGTAATCGCCAGAGTAAGAACATTTTGACCCTTAATTGCTGTTGTACAAGGCTTGGGGAATTTTCCTACACTTAGCATATCTGAATATTCACAAATTTGGACTTGATTCGATGAGTCTAAGTCAGGGCCGGTTCTAGACATTAAGAGGCCATGGGCAAATTTTATTTTGGAGACTATCCCCTCACAAAACATATTTCTGATTTGGAAACTAAAATAATGTATTATGTTAGAGCAGTTATGTAAACATTGGTTTTATTACTAACAATAATAATAATTCCTTACATTTATATAGCGCTTTTCTAGGCACTCAAAGCACTTTACATTGTATAGGGGGAATCTCCTCAACCACCACCAGTGTGCAGCATACACCTGGATGATGCGACGGCAGCCATAGTGCGCCAGTATGCTCACCACACACCAGCTATTGGTGGAGAGGAGAGTACAGTGATGTAGCCAATTCAGGGATGTAATTAATAGGAGGCCATGATAGATAAGGGCCCATGGGGGTAATTTGGCCATGACAACGGGGTACACCCCTACTCTTTACGAGAAGTGCCCTGGGATTTTTAATGACCACAGAGAGTTACTACTTACTTTGAAGAAGTTCAGACCGTTAATTGATGTTACAATAGGTGTGTTCAAATTCAGGCCTGCGCAGACTGATCAATGCCTGTCTAGAAGGTTTATAGAAATTATGGATATTTTTTTTTACTGTGGTATGGCATGCAACAAAGTTATTAAATGTTAATACTGCAAAACACAGAAGGCTCTTTTTATTTTTTACATTTTGTATTTTTTTGTATGTACTGTCTCTTTAAACTGCATAAATGTTATGGACACTGCTAATATGAACAAAGTAGTTTCTTTGCAATTTTGTGGATTTTGGAGTTAGAGAGATGACGCTACCGTGATGTGACATAACACTATCAAATAGGCTATTGTTTAATTTTGAGAAAATAAAGAAGATATTGAAGATATTTCTTAATCTTATCATAGGCCTACACATAAAGAATGTGCATGGATTTCAGTTTTGTGTAGGCTACTTAATTTAGCCATATATTTGGACTGCCAAAGGACATTTTATTAATTAAACAGTGCTTTAAAAACAACTTATTGTTATCCTGATCTCCATTTTGTATTTTGTTTTTATTTTATAGACACTCTATGAATTAAGACTGAATGCATTACATTATAAAAGGAAATAAATATAGGCTATATGAAGACAACTTCTTTTTTTCTTTCTAGGTGTATTAATTTAATTTGAACTCCAACACATGATTATGGTAAAGAACCTGCCAAAGTGTACAAGGTTCGTGGCAATGTGGTAACGTCATATCTTTTTAAAGATTTTTTGAAACTTTTTCAGTTTGAAACTAGATATCACTGCATGTTTAAAAAAATACTTATGATGCACACATCGATGTACTCCCCAAAACATCAGGTGGGAAGTAGGGGTGCTGCAGCACCCACTGGTGTCCAGATGTCAGCCTTTTTTTTTTTTTTTTTTTTAAAGGTGCAGTATGTAAGATTTAGAAACCCTTGTTAATAATGACACCTGTGGCCATTAAGTGAACTGCAGCCAGCTACCTGTTGCTCGTGCTCATGCACACCCTCTATAGGGACACAAGCGAGCGAGCCTCGACCAAAACAATGACGTAACGTACAAAGAGACTGAATGTGATCCACGATTTTGATCCCCAAAACCGAACAAAGGTCCCTTCAGGAATCAAATGCCCTGCCGATGTTCACTCTAGTTTTTGCTCAACCACGATTACGTGTCCGCTTAGCCAGACAGGATTCAGTAAATACATGTTTTTTTTTTTGCTAACTTAGAGTTTGTGTAGGAGTTGTTGTTGTGCTGAGAGCCGGCCGTTTGCTGGATTCCATCTCTAAGATAACATTACCTAGTGTTGCAGTTTATTGTCGCTGTTGAATAGCGGAAGAGAAGCTATTACTGTCTGAGTCAAGGCTCTCGGGAGCACGCATAAACATCACATCCTTTGGATTTTCCCGGCAAAAGCGACCCGCTCCCTTAACATGAAAATCAGTCTACAGGCTTGAATAGGCAACCTAGGAAGTCCAGGAAGGTCTAGTTTTTTAAAGTTGCGTTACAAGCCGTTCACACATTGGCAAAAAAAAGATTTTCTTTACATATTGCACCTTTAAAGTTTTCTAAACTTTGTTTATATAAATTTTTAGGCTTAAAATATATTTTTTTAACATGGTCTTTTAGACAGCACTCTATACAAACATACTCAGACAATAATAAGGATCTTGGTAGGATCTTGGTATGTAAACAGTGCATGTGTTTATAAGGGTACAGGGGTCTTACTTTGTCTTCTAGACCTGCCCAGGCAATGACCTGTCGAGCAATTTCAGCATAATCTGCATTGAACTCCATTGTTATAAGACGAGCTCCAGGAGGAAGCAGGCGAGCTATGCGCACTGTTGAGTAGCCACAGTATGTGCCCAACTCCAGGACCATCTCTGGGTTTACCTCACTCACCACTGAGTCTAGAACAGAGCCTGAGTGCATTCATACATACACATAAAAAACATCTCGTTACTCAGGATTTAATCAGGGGGCACAAATCTGTGTACAGCATCATTTAATGTATTAAAGTGTCCCTTCTTGCCTTACATGCCCACCAAGTTCTGGAATGATGTGCTTATAAATGGATAATCGAGATAATAAAAAAATAGTTGTACATGAGTCATGAAATAGTGTAAATGCACAACCAGTGCTCTGACCTTTCTCATCTCCAACATTCATAGCCCACTCACTGTGCCAGCAAAAATTATCGATGGCTGAGATAACACTCTGAGGGTCACCTCGGGTTGCATGCATTAGTACCGCTTTTAGCAGACGCTGGAGATAGAAGTATAAAAATATAGTGACAATTTTGTATATTTCATGGGCTTCAAAGTTTAAGTTTATTGAACTCCCTCAGTCTTAAGAATCATATGTGCTTGGATGACCAGCTATGCTGTTCTTTCAGCAAGGTACCAAAGATAAGTTCTGTACTTTTGGGTGGTGATAGAAAAGACAGAAAGAGTCACCTGGGGTCGAGTCGACCTGGTCAGAGTATCAAGAGTGCGCTCAACGATGACATCATGCCAGAACAATGCGAGACTCCCATTGTACTGCACAGCAGCAGGGATGATCCAAGAGTACAAGCCATATAAAACCAGAGAGGCCCCAACACACCAGCACAGCAGCACCAGGAACATGCTAGAATCAGACACAGAGAGAGATTTATAAACCTTCATTACAAATATCAAATCAGGTGATCATATTATGCAAATTGAAAGGATTGGGGGTGACTTAGAAGTGTCAGGGATGGATTAGCCATAGGGTCATGGGCACTTTTCCTGGTGGACCGGTCAAATTTGTATTAATGTCAATGACGTGACAATTTTTATTTGTTATTATCCATCCATCCATCCATCTTCAACCGCTTATCCGAAGTCGGGTCGCGGGGGCAGCTGCTCCAGCAGGGGGCCCCAAACTTCCCTATCCCGAGCCACATTAACCAGCTCTGACTGGGGGACCCCAAGGCGTTCCCAGGCCAGTTTGGAGATGTAATCTCTCCACCTAATCCTGGGTCTTCCCTGAGGCCTCCTCCCAGCTGGACGTGCCTGAAACACCTCCCTAGGGAGGCGGCCAGGGGGCATCCTTACCAGATGCCCAAACCACCTCAACTGACTCCTTTCGATGCAAAGGAGCAGCGGCTCTACACCGAGCTCCTCACGGATGACTGAGCTCCTCACCCTATCTCTAAGGGAGAAGCCCGCCACCCTTCTGAGGAAGCCCATTTCGACCGCTTGTACTCGCGACCTAGTTCTTTCGGTCAATGACTATTATTTGTTATTAAGTTTTTCAAAAATACTATTCACTAAAATGCAATTGACAGAAATTAGAATAATTAATTCTAATTCAAAGTAATGGCCAGCATCATTCAATCACTGCCAACCAGTGGTGGACTGGCCATAGGGAGAACCGTGACTTTTCCCGGTGGGCCGACCACGAAACGGGGTCGAACAGGCAGTGATAAGAAACAGTCTGCCACGTTATGCTGAATGAGCCGCGATTGACTGAAGAGGGCCACAAAATGGTGCAACGATATCGCGATATACAGAACAGGACAGCGAGTTCTGAGTTTAAATTAATTACAATATTTGGCATTAAGACAGTTTGTGACATTAATGTAACTGTCTAAACATTTTTTATAAAAGTTTAATTAAAAGCTGAAGAGATTGAAAAAGAAATGTGGGCATAAGTAGTTTAGAATAATCTTTTATTATTATTTCTTTAAAAAAAAATAGCAGTGAAACAGTATTGTTTTAAAATATGATATATATATTTCATTGATGATAAAGTTGCATACACTCTAATGTATTCAAGGTGCAAGGAAAGTACAATACCTTTTACTTTATAGTTACACCACTTAATATTTTTAAAGTCAAAATAAGATTGTCCGAGGTGATGTGAATAAAATGAGAATCTAGTTTAAAGGGTCCTGGGCAGCTCAGCAAGTAAAGACGCTGACGACCACACCTGAAGTCGCGTGTTCCAATCTCTCGACTCCAGCCAGGTCTCCTAAGCAACCACATTGGCCGGTTGCTAGGGAGGGTAGAGTCAAATGGGGTCGCAATAATGTGGTTCTCAGTTTTCACGTGCTATGTCTCTATGGCAATGTGTTCAACAAGCCACCCGGAGTCACTACACCACCACGAGTACCTAGAGCACATTGGGAATTGGGCATTCCAAATTGGGGAGAAAGGAGAAAAAATCTAGTTTTAAACACATTGTTTCAGATTTTGTTTAGAAATATTTATAGCATTTTCTACAAAAATATTGTTTTAATGACTTTAAAAATGTAATTTGGTGTAACCATCAAGTAAAAGGTAATAAACATTATTTTACTGCACCTGATACACAAGAGTGTATGCAAATTACTCAAACTAAAAGTTAATTTCAAGGTGAATCGTTAATTTTTAAGTCAAGAATATCAAGAATATTTCTCAGGGTTACACTAAAGACCTGAATAAAATGTGTCTTTTCATAAAAATGATTTTTTTTTTTTCAACGTTGGTTACACCACATGACTTTGATTTGGTGGAGAAAGTTTTTTTTTGTTTTCCAAATATGAATCAAATTTTAAAATAAAATTGTTTCACAGATTTTTTTTAAAAGAAATAATAAAACAAGATTATTCTGCGCTATTCATGCCCAAATTTCAGCTTTTAATGAGACTTTTATTTGTAATGTCTCCAGACGGTTACACCACTTAGACATAACTTATAGCCAAATATCAAAATTACTTTAAACTCAGAAATTGAAAACATGTTCATCATAGTATTCAAGTAATGTTTTTGTATGAACTGTATTTTTATCATTTTTATATATATTTTATGTAGATTATTTTATAATAGATCTGGGGGGATTGCGTCACGCCACTGACCCTAAAACTAGATTTGAAAAAAAATTCTCAATGAAATTGCCTAGAGCAACCTTATTTGTCAATGACCCATATGAAAATGAAATTCTGTATTAAAAATTTTTAATAATAAAGCTAGAAAGATTTACAGCATCATCAGACCAGCCATCTTTAGACAATGTTTTCTAGGGCGGCCTTCACTTCTCACACATTTACGGCTTCGATTCTGCATTCATGGCACTTTTATGAGATTTGTCCCAAACGGATTATGTCCACCGGGAAACTTATGTGGGACAAGAATATTTAATACAGTCTTGAACTTTAGAAGTTAATCTAGTCAATAAAGTCTCAAAGTAAATCCAATTAAGTGCACCCCCATACCTAGTTTATTAAAAGTGTAAGTTTAATTATTCTGGATTTGAACACAGGTTTCAAATTCAAACTCCTCTTAACCTTCTCACAATTAAGCAATGAGCAACATTTATTGCATAATTTAATTATGCTGCATTTCCAATGTAAAAAAAAAACACTATTTAAGACATATAAGACATGCAGCTAAAATCATGTTTGTTTAAGGCTGGCATAAATCCCAGTCCATTTCTGCATATGTTTATGCAAGCACAACAGTGAAACATAAACGATCCAAATATTGTGCAACTGTTTATGATCAAGTGCAAAGCTTTGATCTGTTGTGTAAAATAAGTGTTAAAATAATAAGATTAAATGTCCTTTCAAGACAACACACAGACACCAACCTATATGCAATATGATTAGGTTCTCTGATTACTCTAGTAAAGCACAGTTCTGCACTCCTGCAGGTCATGAGATGAATGTTTATGGAAATTGCATTCAGTTCACATTCAGTGCTGTGCTTTCATCTCTATTGTCATGGTCTAATGAGATGGGTAGTTACTATGCAGCAAATAATCCCACTCACTGCTCACATCCCAATGTTATCATTTTGTTGCTATTGCTGTAACATGTTGCTGCCTCTCACTCTGCCTATAAAGTAGATGAGTGGTAACACAATTTAAAATAGAGACTTTTTTATTTTCAGTAGTCAGTCTTTAACAATTCTGCAAAGCAAATATGTTCTCATTTACAAAAGATGCTTTTTGATCTGTTAATAACATTAACAGGTCCCATTAAAAAGAATACAGGAAGCAAATTATTTTCATGACTTTCGGTTCTGTTAACGGTTCTCGAACATGCATTATTTCCAGCCAATGGGGATGGGACAATGTGCTAAAATACTCTGAAAGTAATTCCTGCTACCAATCAGCGTGAGTGTAATACGATTCCCGAACAAATGACTCTCATCAGTTCTTTTGAATCTACAGCACAAAACATACATTGTGATCAGTGTAGTCTAATTCCTGAATGAATAACTCTCAAAGTCTGGGCCGTATTCACAAAAAATCATAAGGCTAAAATTTGCCCTTAACATGGAAATTTAGGGGCAACTCTTAAAAATTAGGGGCATCACTCCTAATTTTAGAACTTGTAAAATGTTAATCGAAGATTAAATCCTGAATCATTTTAATGCTAAAAGTAGCTCCTTACCCCACGACAGAAGTCGTCCTAAGGACATGAAGTGACTCACGAACAATCCGAAGCATGACTGCTGTCGTCAGTCCACATTAAAAACAAAATATTCAAATATTATTATGACATTGAAAAAGGTATCGCATGAATTAGTTAGAGATGCAGTTACCACCCACAAACTGAAATGTATCCAATTACACCTAAAATAAAGGTTTTGAGAACTCTGAGCTCCCTCGTCACATCAAAATAAAACTGTAGTGTGGATAAATTGGGAATTTCTGTAATCTGTCAACAGAATTATTTATCAAACTATATATACCCTCTCCAGATCGCATATCATCTGACAATTCGTAGTGTATTTTTTCCTGTGGATGTGTGCTCGCTGCAGAGATAAAAAAAAAAAAAAAAAAAGGCATTCTTGGCCATCGTGGGGCTCCCCAGTGTTTTAATGCTGTAATGAAGGCTACTTCATTGTAACAACAAAGGATGAAGATCTATCTATCTGCACTGTAAAAAAAAATCTGTAATTTTAACAGTAAAAGACAGTAGACAGCTACAGTAAAAAAACCAAACAAACATCAATTGGTTAACGAGTGGTTACTGTAAAATATACTATATTTTTTCAATACATGTAGTTTTACTGTCAAATGTAAAAAGTATTATTTTTCCCGTATAATTAATGGTGGAGGACGAATCTCAGTTGCCTCGGACAGTCAATCCGTGCATCTTATCACGTGGCTTGTTGAACGTGTTACTGTGGAGACCTAGCGTGTGTGGAGGGTTCACGCTGTTCTCTGCGGCATCCACGCACAAATCACCATGCGCCCCACCGAGAGTGACTCTACCCACCCTTGCAACCGGGCCAACTGTTTGCTTGGGAAGCCTGACTGGAGTCACTCAGCACACCCTGGATTCAAACTTGAAATTCCAGGTGTGGAAGTCAGCGTCTTTACCTAGTCATGAATGGTAAATGGTAAAATGGTCTGCACTTATATAGTGCCTTTTTAACATTAACGGTATCCAAAAGTGCTTTACACTGTGACTCATTCACCCATTCACACACACATTCATACACCAATGACGGCAGAGTTGCCATGCAAGGTGCTAGCCTGCCATTGGGAGCAACTTGGGGTTCAGTGTCTAGTCTCGGAAAGCCAGAGATACTGGCCCTTGAGTGGGATTTTAGAGTTGCATGGCAACAAGCCCAGGGTTAAGATCTATTAGACAAAGAGCATGGCACCCTTGGAGAGAGCAGGCCATGGCAAGTGCCTCTCTGCTTTTCTTTAAACATATACACAAATATAGCCGAGGTCTGGAGCGGAATGCGGAGCTCAGCCACTTTGCTGGACTGCCATTGTTAGTGAGAAAATCCTCTCAAATGAGTGTTAGAAAGGACTGAGGGAAAGAGCCCAACAACTGCTCTACTGCAGAGTCTGGGTGTCACAAATGTGTTGATGAAAATATATACCAGTGGATATATTATATGTATTGGAAAAGCAATATTCTCAGAATATATTCAGTTCAAATGAATTCTCACAACAGCTTGCATAGAATCAGAAGAGGAATTGCATTATGAATGAGAACTGCTTTTAAATGAAGTGCTGTGCTAAAGATATTTTTAGTCATTTATAGTAAACTAGAAGAAAAAAGAAATCTGAAAATGAAACCCACTAAAATACATAGACCGCATTTGTATATGTTGACACTTAAGCAATATTTAAGGTTCCGTTGTTAAAATACGTTTCAAAAGTATAGCTACAAGACAAAATATATACATGTTAACATGATTTTAGTGTGTGAAAATCACTTACTAATATTTTCTGTGTAAAGTTATATGAATTTTACAACTTTGTTGCCATGACGACGCAAAACCTGAAATCCTCAATGACAATTGATAATGACAATTTAAACCAATTTACAGCTTAAATAATATACAAGTTTTAACAGAATAACTGTTAAAGTGCTGTAAGTGTAATTATACACTTCACATTTCTGCCTATAAACACTCAAAAAATTGGCCCCATTTACTTCCATTGAAAGTGCCTCACTGTAACCTTCGATTATTTAAAGAAAAAAAAAGGACGAGTCAAAATAAATGTTGTGGTAATCAACATTAAGCCACGAATGCTGTCGATTGGTCAACTTGTTCTGAACTCAGAATATTCCTTTAATCGTCACTTTGCTCTCAGGAGTGGTGTTGTGTAAATACAATAATTGGAATCGGCTGACCAGAACACATACTGTGCACCATTTACAAAACTACATTTATCTAAATTGAGTTGCTTGAAGGTAACTGTTCTAATTTTAAACTAGATGCAAACAAAGCAAACGTCTGCAAAAGTAAGGCAAACACAATTAGCACCATCTTTAAACAGTATAAAAATATGAATGATTGAAATGTTACATAGCCTGGTCTGAAAGGGGGTTAGACAAGGTAAGATTATTATGAACATACCACATAAATCAAAACAAATTTAATAAATAATTACGCAATAGAATACAATTTAAGAATAACAAAAGAGAGAAAATTAACAGCACTTACTTTCGCAGTGGACTAGAACCTGCTCACACAAACACTTGACCCCTCTCTTCACCTTTAACAAAATGTTTCTTTCACTAAAAGATCTAGTGTCTCTTTATAAACCCCACTGCAAGGAAGCAAATGCACACATGCTACTTCGTTCAGCTGTGCTCTCTCTCTCTCTGTGCGCATGTGCGAGCGATTGCGGAGCGAGTGAGAAGCGTGTGGTGAGTTTGAGTGTGATTTCTAACTTTTTCTGTCGTTTGTTTGTTTGTGTTTTTTGTGTGTTATTTGGTGTAAAAGAGCAGTTTTCTCTAGAGAAAGTTGTGGGAGTGCTCCCGGCGTCTTTTTTGCCGGGAAGCATGGCTGCTTCAGGTGTTACGAGTAGTGATGGGCTAACTCGGCGTCATGGGATTAAGATTTTGGGTAAATGCAGTGTGGAGGAATGTGCTTTAGCGGTTGTTCTTTTTTTAAACGCGATCGAAAAAGCTAATGAGGCAGAGAAAGATTGTTTTGTCAAATGTTCCTCCTTTTGTTTCTGATGCAAGTATCGCTAAAGCATTGTCTGCCTTTGGTAAGATAGTCTTTCCCCTTTAGGAAAATTGCTCTGAACTGTAAATCACCCTTGCTGAAACATCAGTTTCGGAGACAGGTCTACATGATTCTGAAAAACAATGCTGACGAGCTGAACCTGTTTTTTTATGTTAAAGTCGAGGATTTTAACTACACTGTTTATGCAACGTCTGAAAGCATAATGAAATGCTTTGGCTGTGGCAAAATTGGCCATCTTATACGTGCATGTCCTGATAAAGCGGATGAAAATGATACTGTACAGACAAACTCTCAGAGTAATGTTGCTGAAGCTGTGTCTGTCACAGAGGATGTTGTGGCTCCTGCTGCTGTCGAGTCAGGTGCTGGTGGGTCGGTTGGGAATAAACCCACTATGGCTGAGGTTACTGCGGGTCTGTTCTCTGTACCTGATCTCATGGTTTATGAAACAGGTAATTTAAGCAGTGATATCACTGTAACTAGAGATAAAATGACACCTACTGATAAACAGGTCAGTGAGGGTGTTGGTGAATTGGAGATGGAAACAGAATCAATCTTCAAAGTCCCTATTAAAAGGAAAAAAGTCTGTCAGAGCAAAGACATTAAACAAGTAAAAAAAGACAAAACTGAGGCTGAAAGCTTAGTCTCAGATAATGACAGTGATTCCAATATTTCTGATTGTTCTTATCTTTCATCGCAAACTGAAAATGAAAATCAGACAATAGTATATAAAGTTGAGGAAATTTTTGAAAGAAACAAAAGGCCTACCTGGAGTTCAGGTTGAAGATTACTTCCCTGATCGCTAGGGCTGGGACAACGCGTCGACGTCATCAAAAAATACGTCGACGCAAAATATGCGCGTCGATTCGTCGGACCCAAAACAAAGATGGCGGCGCCGGCGAGTAGTAGAAACACGAGTGGTTCCTCAGACTATCAGAAGTGCAAGGCGGCATGCACTCGTTCCTCTAAAGTATGGGAATTCTTTAATTTAAAAGGAAACAATTCCGTGATATGTCGTCTTTGCAAAATGGAGATGGCCTTCCATTCTAGCACCACGGCAATGCACCAGCACCTGAAGAGGCGCCACCCGGTTGCAGCTGCAGATGATAGAGGACCGTAAGTTTTTTTTCAACTCTCCACTTTGCACTCGATGTTGGAGTAGGCTATAATACGTTATCGACACCTAAAGTTTTCGCTTATAGCTATTAATAATGCGCTTATAGCTATGAATGTCGTGAAAAATACATAGAGGACACTGACAACGCGCTGACAGACAGCACCAAGCAGGTAACATTTAATAAAGTCTCAACTTTAAAATTTGGTCATTCAAAGAAAATTAAACCATAAATAGGCCTACTATTTTGTGGCTCTTTAATGTGTCGTGACAGATTGCCTCAGTTAAAGCTGCTCGTGAACCGATCATCT
Organism: Xyrauchen texanus; assembly: GCF_025860055.1. Taxonomy (NCBI): domain Eukaryota; kingdom Metazoa; phylum Chordata; class Actinopteri; order Cypriniformes; family Catostomidae; genus Xyrauchen; species Xyrauchen texanus. The sequence continues at coordinate 7,470,707 of NC_068307.1, forward strand.
TTTCCTTGGTTAATTTATAGCATCAAATAGGCTAAACATGAATGTAGCCTACATCAGAAGCACTGTTGTTTTAACCGCGGAAAGACGTCATTACGGTAGCCTACAATCCATTATTCAAATTCAAATCCACCGACGTTAATCTTCTCTCTCCTGACTACTTTGTCGGACAAAAATGGCGTATTATGATTGATTGATCAGATCGCCAGTCAATCAAACTCCCGGTAAATGTTTTTTTTTTTTTTTTTTTTTACATTTTATACACCCCCACCCCCGATGAAACCGGTATTACCGGTGTTGTCACAAGTCGATTAATCGAATCGAAATCGAACCGGACTGAAAAAATGAATCGTTAGATTAATCGATGCATCGAAAAAATTATCGCTAGATTAATCGTTTAAAAAATAATCGTTTATCCCAGCCCTACTGATCGCTCAACTTTTATTAATGATGCAAAAATTCTAATGAAATAAGGAGCTTTTGTAGATAAAGAAGTTTACCGTCTCAGGTTTGTTTTGAGTAAACTTAGAAAGCAAAGCCTTAAGGATGAAAAACAAGATATGCTGTAACTTATTTTTTCTGGTAGAAGTATTAGCCTTGCTGACTGTTTCTTTTAATTACTTAAGCCTATCTCTTTTTAAAACATCATTATTTATGAGAGATTTTAAAATTGGAACCCTCAATTTAAATGGTGCTAGAGACAGTCAGAAGAGAATGTGTTTGTTTGAATTTATAAAACAAAAACATTTTGATGTTACCTTTGTTCAAGAATCACATAGTGACTTAAAAAATGAGGTAGACTGGAAATAAGAATGGGATGGGCAAATTATTTTGAGTCATATGTCTTCTAATAGTGGAGGAGTAGCTGTTCTGTTATCAAAGAAATCACTACCAATTTCTTATGAAATAGAAGAAATAGTTAAAGGCCGTTTTTTAAAAGTTAAAGCCAAGTTTGAAAACACTATAATGATTTTTTTTTTTATATTTATGCTCCCACAAAAGGGGCTGAAAGAATAGCTTTTTTTGATGCAATTAGTGTTGTTATGAAAGATTTAAACCCAGATGAATTATTGTTCCTTGGTTGAGATTTTAACTGTACTGAAAATGATAAATTGGACAGGAATCACTTAGAGCCACATATTGCCTCACAAAAAGCTCTCACACAATTGATAAGAGCTTTTGATTAATGTGATGTTTGGAGGAATGTGCATCACAACCACAGACAATATACTTGGGCACATAGTAGAGATAATCTCATTTCTATGGCAAGGCTGGATAGGCTTTATGTGTTTAATTATCAAGCAAATCTTGCTAGAGAATGTAAAATAATTCCAGTTGGTTTTTCAGATCACTGTTCTGTTGTCTGTAATATGTTTATTAATTCTGTGCATTTAAAGAGTGCTTATTGGCATTTTAATACATCTCTTTTAAATGATAAAAAGTTTATTGGAATTTTTAATTTGTTTTGGGAAAATTTTAAGGAACAAGAACAGTTTTATACTTCTTTGCAACAATGGTGGGATTGTGGAAAGGTCCACATTAAACAGTTGTGTCAAGAGTATGCTCTTAATGTCACTAAAGAAATGGCTCAGTCAATGAAAAAGCTATAAAATGAAATCAGAGAACTTTTGAGTACAGCTTCTACACGTGATGGTGATTGTTTTGAAAGCAGTAAATCCAAAAAAGAATTGCTTGCAGACTTATTGGGTATGAAAGCTCAAGGGGCGTTAATCCCCCTTGGGGAGTTTGTGTATATGCATGTGTGTCTGTGTGCAGGACTTATATGTATGTAGCCTACTTGATGTAGTTATAATAACTTAGGGTACAAGATATTTAACTAGATTATAATATAGGACTTATTTACTTTTAATTAAGATGACTAGAATAAATAAATTACCTAAAGGTTTAATCCTTGCACATATTAATATATGTTGTCTAAGGAACAAAATTCAAGATTTGTCTTTATTTTTGCAACTGAACAAAATAGACATACTTATGATTTCTGAAACTCATCTGGATCACTTCATAGACAATTCAGATGTTGATATAGGGGGGTTTTCAATTTATAGAAATGATCGAAACAGTTTTGGAGGAGGTGTGGCTATTTATATACGGGATCATTTCCCTGTTAAACTGAGACATGACTTAATGGTTGATGATGTTGAAGTGTTATGGTTACAGGTATATCTTCCTCATTTAAAACCTATTATTCTTGGTTGTTGTTATAGGCCACCTAGTGCCAGGATAGAGTATGTAAATGGTTTATGTAATATGCTAGATAAAGTGACTGAGGAAAACAGAGAGCTATATTGGTTGGGTGATCTAAATATCGATTGGCTGTCTGATATTTGTCCTTTGAAGAGCAAGCTTAAAACCATGACAGACACCTGTGGTTTATCTCAATTAATGGATCAACCAACAAGAATTTCTAGTAACAATACAGGATTTTTAACATCAAAATGTATTGATCATATTTACACTAATAATCCTGATATGTGCTCAATGCCCATTTCTGTAACAGTTGGCTTTAGTGATCACAACTGTATTGCTGTCTCCAGGAGAACTAAGTTACCTAGAGCCTGTCCTAAAATTATTATGAAAAGATCTTATAGGGTATTTAATGAGGAGAGTTATCTAAATGAATTGGAGAATATTAAATGGAATTTGATAAGTGACATTGATGATGTTGATGCATCCCTTTATTTATGGATTGTTTTATGAGAGTTGTTAACGATCATGCCCCATTAAAGAAATTTACAGGTTGATACTGAGTTAAGGAGCTTAATGGCTGAAAGGGAAGAGGCTAAAAAGGTTGCGGTTATTTCGGACTCTTAAGGACAGAACATTTTATTGTATTCTAAGGAATCAGGTGACCAAGGTGAACAGAGTGAAAAAGAAAGAATATTTTAAGAAGAGAATTGACGATAGCGGTACAGATAGTAAGAGAATGTGGAATGTACTCAATAAAATCATGGGGAAAAAATCGACTTGTACTTCTTTTGTTGAATTGAATGGAGTTTATTTGATTAAGCCAATACAGATTGCAAATTATTTTAATGATTATTTTGTTAATAAAGTTTCTAACTTTAGAGAGTCAATGAAATACACTGTTGATTCCAACTCAGATGAGCTAATTGAAAGGTGTATTATGAAAGATAAACTGTGTAGTTTTGAATTTCATCAGGTTAATGTTGTGCAGGTGGAAATGTTGTTGAGATCTTTGACTGTTGGTGGGTCTGCTGGTACAGACAACTTGGATAGTCGGCTGTTGAAGTTATCAGCTGGACATATTTGTAAACCAATCTTTCACATTTTTAACAGATGTTTGATTAGTGGTGTGTGTCCAAAACTTTGGAAGGAGGGTAAGATAATTCCTTTACCCAAAGACACAAAATCAACTTTCTGTGGTCCAAATAGTAGGCCTATTAGCATCTTGCCTATTCTAAGTAAATTATTGGAAAAGATTGTATTTGAGCAAGTGCAAGATTACTTTTCTAACAATGATTTGACTACTATGTTTCAGCATGCTTATAGGTATGGTCGTTCCACCTGCACTGCAATGACACAAATGTCGGATAGCTGGCTAACATCAATTGATAACTCAATGCTAGTGGGTACACTACTATGTGATTGACCATGAAATTTTGATTTCTAAACTTATTAGTTATGGTTTTACTTTCTCAGCAATCAAGTGGTTTAAGAGCTATTTGTCGGAGAGGTCGCAAAGAGTTTATTTTAATGGTGCATTATCTAGTAGCAAGTCCCTGGATTGTGGTGTTCCTCAAGGAAGTTGCCTAGGACCTTTTGTTATTTTCAATTTTTACAAATGATATGCCGTATATACTCAGTAAGGCTATTGACTATGTTTGCTGATGATTCTACTCTTTATTATGCAGCCCCTACATGTTCAGAGCTTGATCAGGTTCTGTCTTGCGAGATTAGCAAATTGTATAATTGGATCAAAACAAATAAACTTGTTCTAAATATTTCAAAAACTGTGAGTATAATGTTCGGTTCGAAGTATAGATTATCTGATAATCCTAAAATTAATATACAAGTAAATGGTCAAAATGTACAGCAAGTAAAAAAGGTGAAGCTTCTGGGACTTTGGCTCGATTCCACATTGTCATGGTCTGATCACATCAACAAAGTTGTTGCTAAAATGGGTAGAGCTGTTGCAGTAGTGCGTAAATGTGCACAGTTTTTAAAATTACAGTTGTTTAGTCGTGTTGTCTGTACTTTGTTTTTGTGTCATTTGGATTACTGTTCTGTTGTATGGTCTGCTGCATCAAGCAGTCATTTAAAAAAATTACAAGTGACGCAAAATAAGGCTGCAAGACTGGTTCTTGGTTGTTCTTCGAGAACTAGTGTTGCAGAGATGCATGAACGTCTTGCTTGGCTGGTGGTCAAGAATAGACTATCTGTTAATATGTTAGTATATTTTCATAGAATTATTAACACTCGGATTCCTAAATTTCTTTATGATAATATAATTTATTGTTCAGATATGCATTCACATTACACAAGAGGGGTGAATAGTCGACAGATTTCTTTACCCCTACCTAAATCTGACTCTATGAAGAGGACTGTGTTTTATAGGTCAATTGTATTTTGGAACAATCTTCCTGTTGTGGTTCGTGAAATCAAGGGAAAAACTGGTTTTACAAAAAGACTAAGACTGTATTGGTTTTCAACATCATAATATCGTCTGGATTGGTTGAGTGAGGTTGCATTATGTGCTATTATGTTGTTCTTTATTATGTGCGTTATGTTATTCTTTATTATTATTTTTTTTTGTTGTTGTTGTTTTTATTTTTAGTTTTTGTGTATTTATATATGATATATTTGTGAGTAATTGTGATTGTAATTATTGGCTTTTGGATGTATTGTTTGGACCCCAGGAAGACTAGCTGTCGTCTCGGAGTCAGCTAATGGGGATCCTTTTAATAAACAAATAAACAAATCCGTTCCCGTTTTCAAAGCATTTCACAAATGATGCACCATCTAAAAAAATTTCAATTTAGAAAGAAAGAATGGCCAAATTCGCATCATTCATTCATTAAACTCTGATACAGGGAAAGAGCTTACTGAGCCTAGTGAAATACGCAAACATGCTGTTGTTTTCTACTCAAACCTTTACAAATGTGAATTGTCTCAAAGAGAAGATGATGACTTCACTTTTCTTAATGATCTTCCGAAGATTGATGAAGAGTCCAATTCTATGCTTGAACAATCTTTGTCACAAAATGAATTATACACTGCTATGATGAGTATGGAATATGAAAAGACTCCTGGCATTGACGGGATTCCTGTTAATTTTTACAAAATTTTATGGCCAGTGATTGGTGAAGATTTCTTTTTGATTTTTAATGACAGTTTGAATAAAGGATTGTTACCGTTAAGTTGTAGAAGAGCTGTTATTACTTTGTTGCCTAAGAAGGGAGATCTCCAAAACATAAGTAACTGGAGACCGATTTCTCTTTTATGTACAGATTATAAAATTGTATCAAAGGCTCTAGCTACAAGGTTAAGTCAAGTTCTGAGTCAAGTAATACATTCCGATCAGAATTATTGTATACCCAATAGGTCAATCTCTGACAACATATCATTGGTCAGAGATGTTCTAGAGGTTTCAAGGTTATTTGGTGTTAATGGTGGTCTAATTTCGCTGGACCAGCAAAAAGCCTTTGACCGTGTAGAACATGCATATTTGAGAGAGGTTTTAGAAGCTTTCGGTTTTAGTCAGAGTTTTATAAATATGATTGAGGCCATGTATCGTGACATTGAGAGTATACTCAAAGTCAATGGTGGTTTGAGTGCTCCTTTTGAAATTCAGAGGGGAGTTAGACAGGGATGTGCCATGTCGGGAATGCTATACTCACTGGCCATTGAACCTCTGCTTCATAAGTTAAGAACCGAGTTGAGTGGTTTTACTATTCCACACTGTAATGTCACGTTGCACCTTTCTGCTTATGCTGACGATGTAGTTGTTTTTATATCTAGTGCTGATGATATTGAAAAATTTGAGATTATTGTTAACCGTTTTAAAATTATTTCTTCTGCAAAAGTTAACTGGGGAAAAAGTGAGGCCCTTTTAATTGGTAATTGGAGTAGAGAAACTCCCAGTTTACCTGGAGGTTTAATCTGGAAGAAAGACGGATTTAACTATCTTGGTATTTTCTTAGGTAATGAGGATTTTGTTCAAAAGAATTGGGATTGTATGTTAGAAAAAATCAAAGGGCGTTTACAGAAATGGAAATGGCTACTTCCCGAAATGTCGTATCGAGGTCGTACACTTATAATTAACAATCTGGTGGGGTCCTCGTTATGGCATAAACTTGCTTGTGTTGATCCTCCTGTTGGACTTTTGCCTAAGCTTCAAGGAGAAATGGTAAATTTTTTTTCTGGGACAATTTGCACTGGACACCCCAAAGTGTTCTTTTCCTGCCAAGGGATGAAGGAGGTCAAGGCTTGGTAAATCTCGTCAGCAGAGGAGCGACTTATCGGCTACAGTTCATTCAGCTTCTATTGACGGGACCTCAGAATTTAGTGTGGAGCCCATTAGCACAAACTATTTTATGTGGAGTGAATGAAATGGGACTTCATGCTGCTCTTTTCTTAACGGATAATACTCTTCTGAAATTGACTGGACTACCTTCTTTTTACAAAAGTCTTTTTAAGCGTGGAGACTTTTTAAACATAAATGGACAGTCGGCTACATCTCTTTTCTGGTTGCTTGAGGAACCTGTGGTGTTTGGGAGTCGCCTTGATGTGTCAGGAGATGACTTTCCAGGGATAAAAGACTTGCTTGTGTCAAAGAAATTACTACAATTGAAAGATATCATTGACAAAGCAGGACCTGAACTAAAAAAATGCAGAAACTGTTGCTATACATCTGGATATAAGATCAGTGAGATTTGTCAGGAAGTTTCTGAACAAACTGGACTTGAAATTAAACCCCAAGGAAAGAACTTTACTCGGGAGATACAGTATGGGTGACATTTCCCCTGACTCTAATGACTTTTTTCCAGACATCAGAATTACACCTGATCTTGAAAACACCTCATATAACAGTCCACTGTTGTGTTTGAATAAAAATGAAAATGTTGATTTTTGTACAGTTAAAGGAAAGGTGATATACAGATGTATGGTGAAGATAATAAATAAACATACATTAAAAGACAGAGTTGACACAGTATGGAGAGACAAGCTGGGAATGATAGAGGAAATTAAACCAGAGTGGAGAGTACTATACAAACCACCTTTGACTAAAAGAGCAGGAGATCTCCAATGGAGGATCTTACATGGTGCAATCGCTGTTAACGCTTTTGTGACGAAACTGAATCCCACTGTAAATGATTATTGTCCTTTCTGTTCAGAGAGAGAAACAATATTCCATTGTTTTATGAATTGTGACAGACTTTCTCCCCTTTTTGATCTTTTAGAATTTTTATTTTCTTTATTAGGGTTTTTGTTTACAAAGCAATGTTTTATACTTGGCTTTAAGTATAGTAGACTACAGAAGTATAAGTGTCAGTTAATGAATTTTATGGTTGGTCAAGCCAAATTAGTGATTTATATCTCCAGAAGAAATGAAATAGAACAGAGAAATGCACAACAACTTGTATCAGTTTTTAAGAATATGTTTAAATCAAGAATTCTTGTTGATTTTAATTATTACAAAATGATGAATGCAATCAATGATTTTGAGATTGAATGGTGTTGTGATGTTGGTATGTGTTCCGTACTAAATTATGAGTTATTTTTTATACGTGAATTAAGGTAGTTAAAATCATGTAGTGTGTTTTTTTTTGTTTGTTTTCTTGGTTGTTGTTTGGCCTTGAAATAACAGTTTTTTTAATAAAGTGTTTTAAAACTCAACTCTCCCTATCTCTCTGCATGCCTAATATACTCTCTCTCTCTTTCGGTTGATTTGAGCAGTAAGGCTGAAGTTTGATGGGCAGATCTACACACTTACTGCACACAAAGAAACAGAAATCCAAACCAGCATAAAGAACAGATGCATGTGGTAACAGATACTGTAAGTTTTAATCTGACCAGTTGTGTTGTCGAGCTGTTCTCCCATACACTGCATTAAAGGTTAGTTCAACCAAAAAATGGTAACTCTGTTGTCATTTGCTCACCCTCATGTCATTCCAAACACTTTTGAGGAGAAATGTTAAAGAATGTTGATCCTGCAAAAAAAAAATAAGTCTTTCTTTTTTCAATATGGAAGACAGTCATATGGGTTTGGAACAACTTTGGGGTGAGTAAAAGATGACAGACTTTTCATTTGTGGGTGAACTATTCCTTTAAGATAAGTAGTTTCAAGACAAACACTCAATATGCCTGTAAACTACAAATATGTTCAGGCTGTACTGTTTAATTAAAACCCTGTTGACAAACAGAGTACACATTACAAATGGAGTTCAAATAAGTCATCTGGGGGATTTAACAGCTTCTCCGCAGCTGCTTACAAATTAGCTCACACTAAATTATCCAGACTGAGGAATTTAGATTTGTTGCTTCTGGAACAGCCACATAAAACAGCTATGAGAGTAGATGTACAGTAGCTCCAAATGATGAACCAAAATACTGAGACAGAAATGCATGCACAACACCTCCATATACAATTATTTTAAGATTTATGCACTTCAATATCATAACATAATTCCATAAAATAAAATGTTGTAATGTGTAACAAAATTAAGTTAATAAAACTTAATATATTTATTTTTATTAAATATTACTCAAATCAATTTGATGGGATTTTATGTTGTTATGAAATTGAAATGTGTAAATATTAAATTAATGTATATCATCGTAGCTCTTTTCAGAATACTGGAAAGCTCAAATGCAGATATTTACAATGTTAAATTAATTCATGTCAATAATTTCAGCTTCCTGGTCAATTGGTTTGTCTTGTTTATATGAACGTTGTAAATGGGTCACGTTAAATAATAAAGTTTAAGTATCTTCATGTTTATCATTAAAGTGACATGTTAAAGATTTTACAAGTCAAACAGGTCAAGCTAAAATACAAAAAAAAAAAAAGAAAAAAAAAAACTTGCATAAAACTTACACTGATGATTTGATTTCTGTTACAGAAATATATTGAACATTTTAAGATGACATTAATTTCCCTATATCTTCCCATAACAGAGTGGGCATGTTTTGCTTGACCACATATATCTAACATCACTAGATAAAACAGAAGAGTTGCACACTTCAAATAACTCCATCATGGTTTTGCTTAGTGGCTGATGTCACTTCTTATGTTTGACAATTTTATATTAAAGGTCACAGTATCACGACTGGTGTACAAAAAGTCAAGGGACACAAAAAAAAAAACTGCACTATCAGTCTCAGAATTAAAAATTAATACATGAGAGAGAGAGAGAGACCATAATCCTTAACTGTATATAAAAGAAAGAAGAAAATAAAAACTCAAAGATTTTTGACGTGCAGCTCTGGGTACATTAATAAATGACACAAGTGCAATACATTAAAATGATGTCAACTATATAAATGTGACTTTCTGGCCCACATCAGTGTCTAATGTTAGAAATAGTCTTTATTCTTTTGATCAATTCCATTAAAATTGTAATAGGCTGAAATCAAACATACATTTATAGAGTTGAAGTCAGAAGTTTACATACCCTTAGATTCAAGTCATTAAAACTGATTTTTTTTTAACCGCTCCACAGATTTCATATTAGCAAACTATAGTTTTGGCAAGTCATTTAGAACATCCACTTTGTGCCGACATGAGTAATTTTTCCAACAATTGTTTACAGACAGATTGTTTCACTTATAATTGACTATATCACAATTCCAGTGTGTCAGAAGTTTATATACTGTGCCTAAAGCAGCTTGGAATATTCCAGAAAATTGTCACACCTTTAGACAATTAGCCAATTAGCTTCTGATAGGAGGTGTACTGAATTGGAGGTGTACCTGTTGATGTATTTAAGGCCTTCCTTGAACCTGCCTCTTTGCTAGACAACATGGGAAAATCAAAAGAAATCAGCCAAGACCTAAAAAAAATCTGGTTCATCCTTGGGAGCAATTTCCAAATGCCTGAAGGTACCACGTTCATCAAAGAACAATAGTACACAAGTATAAACACCATGGGACCATGCAGACATCATAACGCTCCGGAAGGAGACACATTCTGTCTCTTAGAGATGAACGTGGTTTGGTACGAATAGTGCAAATCAATCCTACAACAACAGCAAAGGACCTTGTGAAGATGGAGGAAACAGGTAGACAAGTATCTATATCCACAGTAACACGAGTTCTATATCGACATAACTTGAAAGGCTGCACAGCAAGAAGCCACTGCTCCAAAACTCCCAAAAAAAAGCCAGATTACAGTTTGCAAGTGCACATGGGGACAAAGATCTTACCTTTTGGAGAAATGTCCTCTGGTCTTATGAAACTAAATTTGAACTGTTTGGCCATAATGACCATCGTTACGTTTGGAGGAAAAAGTGTGAGGTTTGCAAGCTGAAGAACACCATCCCAACCATGAAGCATGGCGGTGGCAGCATCGTGTTGTGGGGGGACAGGTGCACTTCACAAATTAGATGGCATCATGAGGAAAGAAAATTATGTGGATTTATTGAAGCAACATCTCAAGACATCAGCCAGGAAGTTAAAGCCTTGTCGCAAATGGGTCTTCCAAATGCACAATGGCCCCAAGCATACCTCCAAAATGGCATACCACCAAAATGACTTAAGGACAACAAAGTCAAGGTATTGGAGTGGCCATCACAAAGCCCTGACCTCAATCCAATAGGAAATTTGTGGGCAGAGCTGAAAAAGTGTGTGTGAGCAATGAGGCCTACAAACCTGACTCAGTTACACCAGTTCTGTCTGGAGGAATGGGCCAACATTTAAGCAACTTATTGTGAGAAGCTTGTGGATGGCTACCCAACAGGTTTGGTCCAAGATAAACAATTAAAGGCAATGCTACCAAATACTAACAAATTATATGTAAACTACTGACCCACTGGGAATGTGATGAAAGAAATAAAAGCTGAAATAAATCATTCTCCACTATTATTCTGACATTTCACATTCTTAAAATAGTGATCCTAACTGACCTAACACAGGGAATGTTTTCTACGATTAAATGTCAGGAATTGTGAAAAACCATAATGAGTGAAAAACTGAGTTTATATGTCTTTGGCTAAGGTGTATGTAAACTTCTGACTTCAACTGTAAATCCTATAACTTAAATGAGGACAAAAAGGCACAAATTGTAGGAATGACCTAAACATATCCAAACTGCAGTGACTTTCAACTTCTCAGAACATATCGTCTGCCTGAACACAACATAATTTAGGAGATTGTCAATTGTGTAAGCACTTTTTTCTTAATATTTAAACATAATAACAACAGCGATGCACGCTGTTAAATGCACATAACGATAAATAAAATATAGACATTCTCTTAACGTTTTGTTTATTTTAGACCTACTATTCATCATACTTTCGATGTTTGATCTTTTTTTGCTTCACTCGAGCGCCATTGAAATAAAGAACTAAATGCCTAAAACATTCGTTCGTGATCAAATCTTTTAAGTACACAAATACACAGATTTACTTTACTTCCAAGGTTTCAGACGTAAAATACAATATATATATTTTTTTTAATGAATCAGTTGAATCAACGATTCAGTGACTCGTGTCTCATAAAAGATGCTCTTTTGTCATTGTGAAAAATGGTGACAGAACGAATCTCTTTGGTGAACGAATAAAATAAAAAGTCACTGTAAAAGCTGTCAAATTCAGGACGGTATTAATAATGTAACATTTCAAGGATGTTACATTACGGTCATCCCATTGTCTTTAAATAAATGACATGTTCGGCGCAGGGTTAGATGATATGATCACATTTCTGTCAAACTTATTTTTATACAAACTGTACTTATCTCACAAGTGGTAGGTGTTTACTCCTGAGGACATGCTATGTCATTTGAGTTCAAGTATTGCAGGTTTTCCTTACAACCTGTCAATAACTAAAACAAGTTGCTTGACTGATGGACAATGGACTAAGTTCCAATACTGAAGTAAATCACTCAACTAAGCTGCCTTATTCATTTCCTCCCTCAGCATTCTCAGTGAAGCTAGGGGCGCTCGTACCAAACATGAGCCACAGAGGTTACACAGTGCACTATAGTATCCCCTCCCCTAAAAATAGCACTAATCAATAATATAAAAGCCATACTGACTGAAGGGCCCAGCAGAGCCATTCAATGGAAAAGTGGCACCAGCCAAGTTTCTTGAACACTTCATAGCAATTTTTGAATGTCTCACTGATTTGTATTAGAAAACACCTTCCTGAGACATTGCACAGACTTGATCTAGACAGCAGAGCACTTCACGTCTTTCTCCATTTCCAAAAGTACCTTCTAGTCCCAGAATTGGAATTGACATTAAAAGCACTGGATGCTTTTCACAAAAAAAGGCTCCTTTAGTCAGGATAAGGCAAAGTGTTAGTATGCACTAAACGGTGTACACACGCTTTACAAAAACAAGACTTAGTCGTATAATCGTTTAGTTTAAGTGGTATTGACTGTAACTGGCTGTGCAAAAAGCATGTAGATATGAAGCAAGCATAGTTTTAAGTGAACTGCTTTTGTCATGGATTTAAAATTGGAGAGAATCAGGTGGAAAAATACATTCCAAGTGTTCAGCAAATGGGCAAGTGATGCAAATTATTTTTCACCAAAGATCAAAGTGAGGAATGTGAACTAAAACAGCTTTCCAGAGGGCACTGTGTACTGCAGTTCAAGAAATGAAATAAAGCCCAAATTTCGTATATATATATATATATATATATATATAACACTCCAATATATAAAGCTTAAAAAAAGTGATTGAGACTCTGTAGTATGAACTTTTACGTCTTACGAATGTTTTCCACAGCAGACAATGCTTGATATAACAGTAAAAAGAAGTGTTTAAAAACACAATGCATTTCTGATTCTTAAAGCTGAAAAGATAGCACTGTTTACCCAAAATGGGATGCATAAAGATGCAACTTACAAGTCCCTTTCGCTGGTGTAAACAAAGGCATGTAATATGCAAATAAATATACAAAATCAAATCAGTTCATAAATATACAATATATATATAGTTTTATTCAAGTTGCTACATATAATTTTAATTATGTATAATAACAGTACAGACATTTATGTCACAAAAAACACTAAAAGAGACTAGCAATGCACAGCTGTTTGGTCATGAGTTTCAGATACCTGCTGGAGGCACCTCACAAACCTGCAAGATGAAGAGTAGCAACTACATATGAATTAGTATCATCCATTTTTTCAAGTCTCATTATCCAGTATTAAATGAACCATCATTTGAAACTTAAACCAACTTAGTCAAGTCAAACATTCATCACAGCATAAGGTTAAAGTTTTGTATCTAAAAGAGCTATACGGCAACTCAAGGGCAATCTTCAGAAACTGTCTAAACAGTAATAACAACATTTAGCCAGACATGTGTAGTTATTGCAGCATGAAGTTATTGAAGTCAATATGCTGTATTTAAGGACAAACAGTCCAAAGAAAAACTAAATCAAGTCAGACACTGTAACAATATGACTTGAAAAGTTACTGCACTAATAAATAAACAGTATGATAACATTAGTTAACTGGTTGAGACAATCACAAATAGTTTCCCCCCTCAAGAATGTTGACATAAGGCCAGCTTATGCCACTGCTTTACATGTCTAGCAAGAATTGGTTGAATAATCTATAATTATATTCTATTAAGGGTGTTTCCAAGTACAATGCGCAGCCACATCCATGCCAATACTTTTTTGTTTGAAAACTCATTGATTTTGCTACGTTTACACGTCTCATCTACGCTACAACGGCGTATTCCCATGAAAACGTTTTCCATAACTGCACACTCTGGAAAATGACGACGTTAGGAACTTCAAGTTACAATTTTATTTTATCTAACTAACTACTATGACTAACTAAATAAATAAAATGACTAACTACTTCTCTAAAATTATAATCAGATTACTTTACTTTTCAATGAAGTAATCAGTAATCAAATGACTAATTACTTTACTTATAAGTTACTTTCTAAAACACAAAGTTCCACTCAAGAAATTCAAAATATTGTATATTTTCTCCTTGTTCATTTTCGCACACCTCTCAGCTCTCACAGAAATGCAAACGTATGTACATTTGAATTGTATTACACATAATTTTTTACAAATATTTGTAACCCAAGTGTAACGTAGTTCAATGGAATGGAGGAGGCGAGAACCGGCTTGTCAATATAAATAATAGTTTAATATAAAACTTAAACAAAAGACAAACACACACATGACGGACATGTCCGTTAACGATCTTTCTCTCTCTCTCTCCCCAGCACGATCCTCTGCAGTCGACCTTTATCCCTCTTGAAGGCTTGATTAGCCTAATACGGGACCGGGTGTGTAGGATCACGACCCGGCCCCGCCCTCCGCCCTGCCACACCAAGTAATGTACTTTCAATGAAAACTGTTTACAAGAATTTAAAATGTAATGTATTACACTACCTGCCTAAAAGTAATCAGATTACAGTAACGATTAACCCTGTAATCCATTTACACCCAACACTGGTTAGTAAACAGAAAACGGAGGTTTCAAACTTAAATTGATTAGCGTGGACGTGGCCTGCGACTAAACGACACTCAAGTATAAAATATATTCTCAAACAAGTTCTTGACGCTGAATTTTTGTCATTCTCTCAAAAGTGTTCGAAATTTGAATTGTTTGGCATCACAAAGTGGATCGTCACAGTGCAATATTTGGACTCTGTGTGAAGGTCACTGGGATGCTTGGTTTCATTTTAAAATCATTTTCGACTTTTTTTGGCATGTTTTCTGCGTAGACAGTATGGACATTTCTGAGTTTTCCATAACAGACATCAGATTTCTGAAAACATAAGCCCTCCAAGTGAACGATTACCCCCAATTCAAAGCCCTCTGTATGAAATACTTGTATCATATTATTCATACAGTAGCTACATAGATATAGATATATAAACAAACAGATATGCAACATTCACTGCTGTTATAGTACATTAAAATGCATGAGTTTGATAAACTCTGAGTAGACTTGTATATAATTCATTGACTGTTCACCTGAACCATATTAGATACAAAATAGTTATTTATAATACATACATCTTATAATCTATTTTAGTTTCAGAAAATATATATCTCAGGATGAAGCAGAGAAGATGAATTTCATCTGAAAATACACAATACAATAACATCCCATTAATACACAGAACGAAAAACAAATATGATAAACTCCTGATAAACTGGTTTACGGTCAAACGCAACTCTAGAGCTATGAAAGCAAAACACCTTGATTACTCAATTTCAGTTCTGTTCAAGATGCTTCCTTTAAAGGGATAGTTCACCCAAAAATGAAAATTCAATCATCATTTACTCACCCTCAATGTCATCCCAGATGTGTCACCATTTCTGCTACTGAACACAAATTAAGATTTTTATAAGAATATTTCAGCACTGTTGGTCCATATAATGCAAGTGAATCACATAAAGGCAGCATAAAAAGTGTTCCATAGGATTGCAGTGGTTAAATACATATATTCAGAAGCAATGCAATCACTTTAGGTGAGAAACAGACCAATATTTCTAACCTTTTTTTTTTTTTTTTACTATAAATCTCCAGGAAAAAGGACTTAATTTTGATCTGTTTCTCACCCACACCTTTTATATCGCATCTGAAGACATATTTTTAACCACTGGAGTCATGTGGATTACTTTTATATTGCGTTTATGTGCTTTTTTTAGCTTGAAAGTTCTGGTCACCATTCACTTGTATGGACCTACAGAGCTGAGATATTCTTCTAAAAATCTTTGTGTTCTGCAGAAGAAAAAAGTCATACACATTTGGGATGGCATGAGGGTGATTAAATAAGAGAATTTTCATTATTGGGTGATCTATTCCTTTAATTACTGAACAAGGTAGGGTGCACTGATACCATTTTCAGACAGAATGAGTACCAATTCTTTTTGGTATTCGCCACTACCTGTAATGCTGTAATTTTCAAGTACAGTCAAGTGGGACTGGTGATTTGAGGGTTGTGATTGAAATATTTTGATATAGGACTCATAGGACATTCAAGGAAAATGCGCTTGGTACACCTGCTCGTCTGTGCGCATGCTAGATGTGATCTGCACCCATGCAGTTAGAAAACATTTGACAAATCCACTTCTTTCTTGTTTTGCTGCCCATGAGGCAACGTTTATGCATATTATGCATATGCAATGCATGTATCAGATTTTGATATCTGAGTATATTAACGATTATGGGTACAGAAGTACAGCCTCAGACCTGTGCATCCCTAAAACAAGGTGTCATATTGTATCATGGAGACCATAGGGTATGTTGGCTGCCATTCAGACCAGCGTTCCAGGTGAAGGGAGCTCGGAGCCTGACTCTTTCTTAGTGCTCCCCTCTGAGGGGAAAGGCTCTGGGTAGAGAGAGAGCTCCACAGACCTGCCATGAAGAGAGAAAGAATAAAGCTGAAAATGGCAGAAGCAAAACCTCAAACTATTTAAAGGAATAGTTCACCATAAATTATTCTGTAATTCTCTCGTCATTAACTCACCCTTATGCCATCTAAAACTCGTATGACTTTCATTCTTCTGCAGAACACGAACAAAAGATATTTTGATGAAGATATAATGTGAAAAGATCCATTCAATGCAAGTCAATGGGGGTCCAATGCTTCCAAGCTCCAAAAAGAACATAAAAGCAGCATAAAGGTAATCCATACAACTCGTGTGGTTAATCCATGTCTTCTGAAGAAAGTAGATCGGTTTTGGATGAGAGGGACCAAAATGTAACTCCTTTTTCACTATAAATTTGACATCTGCAGTCTCCTTATAAACACATCATATCACCATCAAAATGTCTTTGTGTTCCGCAGAAGAAAGAAAGTCATATGAGTTTGTAACAGCAGAATGGTGAATAATCGATGAGAGAATTATCATTTTTGGCTGAACTATTCCTTTAATTTTGAACTATCTATTTGATTTTAACAGATGCCTTACTATATCCCACACCTTTTTGACAAATAAAATTACTGGATAGAAAAATTAAACAAATAACAATAATAATACTCACAACAACAACACACACATATACATATATACATAATAGAGAAAGAGCATATAAAGCTCTGCATAACTATAAAAATATATATACATATATTTACTATAAATTAGTTTGTGTGTATATATTATGTGGATTTTTATTAAAACAAACAGATTTCAACCTTTTTCTTTCTATTATTTGTATAATTATATATTTGTATTTTTATTGTATTCAGATACGAATTGAAAACTTTTTCAGGCCTTCGTTTATTTTTGGTACTTTTTAAATGCCTTTTATTTAAAGATTTGTACTGTTTTAGCCTTGTCCCAGACCAAGAATTTAAATATTAAACTATGAAAAGCCATTATAAAAATAATAAATTTACTATATGTTTAAAACTATGATAATCTAAACAAAGAGTGGAATAAAATTTCAATATTTATTGTGGGAAAAATTATTTCTAAATAATTTTCCCACATGGCGGATTAATTTTTTTTTTAAATCCATAATTTCCACAACACCAGACATTTTTCCCCCTAATAAAAAAAAAATCAGAACGTTTGAAGAAAACAAGGAAAATTATTGTGAGCAGATTTTTCACATTTTGCCAAATGATGACGCAAATTAAAGAATATTATTTAATTGTTTGTATTTAGGACACATAAAATGTTAGCTATGAAATGAGTCTTAGCAAGACAAAGGTGGCAATTTTATACAAAACATTTCTTTATATCTATCACCATCATTACCACCACAGAATTCAATAAAACACAACACAGAATTTGAGATGTAGTGGGAATGACACTGTAGTGGGAATTTTCATGAATTTTTTTTTTTTTTCAAGATTAAAATTGCATAATGTTTTGTAGTTAATTGAGATTAATCACAGATTTTGAAAGTGCTGAAATTTGACTAATATATATATATATATATATATATATATATATATATATATATATATATATATATACACTTTCTTGTCAAAATGTATTTATTTCCATCTTTGGAAGAAAACAAAACAATATGTGGCAATATAATGCTTTATTAACATTTTCAACACTTCAAGTCACATCAAACATTTCCCGAAGTCTAAGAGGGAGTTTGACTAATTGAAAGTAGTGCCCACATAGGTTGCATATTGCAATGGACATTAAATCTTTCAACAACCACACTATTAATCTGCCGTTCATTATTCGCATCAGAGCGGCAACACCATTGTCGAGCACCACTTTGAACTCACCATGCACCTTACATAGGCTGAAAAATACTTTCACACAAGTCCCATCTGAGCTTGTTTTGTAGCCTACATCAAATAGTGCTAAGAGCTCCTTTCACCATCATTCTTTTACAGACAGGGAAGCGCTGTCAGAGATCGTTTTATTTACTGAGGTAACCACCGCATCTCTATCATAGGAGAGTGTAACTATCAACTTTATCGTGTTAAGACAGTTCCGCCCATGGAAAGTCTAGAATTCTGACAGCTCTAATGTGTGTGTTTTACCCATGTTGTGGGTAAAACAGAATTGAAGAAAACTCACCTGGCATGCAAGGGATGCCCATGAAACGAAGCTGATTGAGGTATTTGACGATGTGAATACAGTGGGTCGGCTGGAATGGACTGAGGCTGGTGCACCAGGTGGTAAGTATGTGAATGGCGCATACCTAGTCCATCATGACCTTTGGCCGTAGTGGAATAACCCAAGGCATTCCTCATATACCAGTCCCGGAGTCCCTCCAGAGCCAGTGCTTTGTGCAGACTGCGCGTAGAGTCCTCAGTGGTGGGAAGAGAAAATTGAAGAGGTCTGCGGCCGAGAGCTGCTCCAGCAGACAGCTCTGCGTGATGGGGTAGCAGGTTGGGAATCGAAGAGGTGGTGGATCCAGAGGAAGGGAGTGATGGATCATAGGTTGAGAACAACACAGCATCCTGTGGATGCTGCTGCAAAGTAATGAAGGGGCCACAGGATTTCGTTCGGGTCACTTTGACCCGGCGGGGTTCGGCCTCTTGGCCGCGCAACAGCATGGGGCTATAGGAAGGTGGGGCCGCGGCCAGATGCAACTGCGAGTGAGAGAAACCATTGTAGTGTGGAGGAGTGCCTGATGGAGGAGTGGAGAAATCTGGCCAGATTCGTCCTGCTGACTGGTTCTGCTGAGTCTGCACTGGTCCCTTTTGCTGTTTGCCCCATATGTACTCCATTAAAATTTCACTGTAACCTGTCCCACTGCTTTGGCCACCAAGAGAGGAGCGCATTCGACCCTGCTCTTTAAATCCCATCATCTGTCTCTCTGGGCTGCCTTGATAGATCTGACGGCGTTTTCCGTCTGTGAGGGACTCCGAGCTCTTGTACGGTCCTGCTCGGTGTGGCATACCATTGCGGGGAGGTCCAGGCTCTGGGAGACTTGAGCGGTCAAGAAGTGCCTCAGAGCTGTTGCTACGACGAGCGCGGGAGCTGTAGGGGCAGCTGCGACGCTCAGAGGAGGAGCCTTCCATTGATGCCAGCGGTATAAACTGAGGGACGTCTGGACTGCCACACCACTGCTTTAGTGCAATACCACCAGAAATCTCCGGTCTATCAGGAGGAGAGGATAAGACAGAAATAAACATGTAATCATGCTTAAATTTTCATCTAAAGTGGATCTACAGATACGTGTGCGTAGAAATATATATATGCGCTGTTCAAAACATACACTCTTTTCGAAAGCTAAATTGTATGGAGCTTTTCACATAGAAATTTGTGTGTCCGTTTGCACTGTTTTTCTTACTGTATTACTATGTAAACATGCGCTAGTTGGATGATTTTGACCATTGCACTGTGTCTGTTTATTCACCATTTTGGCAGATGTGCTGCATTTTTAAGATACAATGTTGGGCCTGGGTAGCTCAGCAAGTAAATACGCTGACTACCACACATCGCAAGTTTGAATCCAGGGCGTGCTGAGTTACTCCAGTCAGGCTTCCTAAGCAACCAATTGGCCCGGTTGCTAGGGTGGGTAGAGTCGCGTTGGGTTAACCTCCTTGTGGTCTCTATAATGTGGTTCTTGCTCTTGGTGGGGCACGGGGTGAGTTGTGCTTGGATGCCGCAAAGAATAGCGTGAGCCTTTACTTCAGGAACCAAGATGGCCGAAAACGTGGGTGGCCAGGCACTCTATTGCTAACTGGTTCTTTATGAGACAACATAGTTTAAGATACACATTTGGAACAAGCAGTCCATTTAGCTTAGTTTGGAGTAATTATTGAGGGGGGATGGTCCTTCTTCAAAAGTACTAAGGTCCCATTTCCACCTGGTATTACGATGTGTCTCGGGTGATCCGATCACATGTGGTCAGGTGAGACACATGGCTGTTTACACCTGGTCACTTAAATGCATGTCCTGTGACCCCCTGTGACCACTTGTCAAGTCAAGTAAATATTATTTGCTATATATAAATTAGACCTGTATTTAGGGCTGACCACATATGACCAAAACGCATCTTAATACCAGGTGTAAACGGGGCCTAAAAGAAAGTTCATAAAATAGTTGAGGAACAAGAATAGTTAAGTGGAACCAGAACCATAAATTGCTTCCTATTCAAATCCTTTCCCAATACACCACAGAATGCAGAGTTTACACAATCATCCCTAACTTCTGCTCACCTCACAGAGCTTGAGGCAGAGTTGCGGCGAGTCCTCATCTCGTAGTAGATCTCCACAGGGGACAGCTTTCTGCAGAGCCTGCTGTCAGGACTGCCTGGGGCCAGCCGGGGGTGAGACAAGGAGCGATGCTCAGGTGCCACACTGGGAGATGAATCCTCTGTAAAGCACATGCAACAGGGTTGGACAATATCTCCGTTAGAGTCTGTCATATACAGGCCAGTGAGCTAATATGCATCAAAGCAGTGAGTTGCGTGTCTGAAACTTAACCGGCCTCACCGTTGTCATGAGATGTTGAGTCTGACATCGAACTGCTCTCTGACTTCATAGTTTCCTCTGAAAACATTAAAAGCAAGAATATCATATTAAAGGGACAGTTCACTCAAGGGAGAAGTTATCATTTCCTCATGCTCATGTCATTACAAACCTGTGTAATTGTATTTCTTCTGTAAACCAAAAAGATTTGGCTAGGAAATAAATAACTACTCTACTTTTATAATAATTTGATGGTGCTTTTTATCCTTTTTGGTACTTATCTGTACAAAATCACCATCTACTTCAATTGTATGGAAAGAGTCAATCCAATTTTGTGTTGCACAGAAGAAAAAAAATACATGGTCTGAACGACATGACAAACTTTTCATTTTTGGGTGAATTATTTATTTAAGACACACTATAAGACACTCTATTTAGTACTGTTGAGCAGAAATTATTGGTGTCATGTTTGTGTGTGTGGGGGGGTGTGTGTGTGTGTGTGTGTGTGTTTTGGTGTTTTTTTAGGTAACAAACTGGTAATTACAAGGGTATTATGCTACAAATATGGTTGAGGACATTTCTAGTGTCCCCATAATTCAAATCGCTTAAAAACATACTAAACAATGTTTTATTGAAAATGTAAAAATGCAGAAAGCAGGGTTAGGTTAAGAGGATAGAATCTATAGTTCATACAGTATAAAAATAATTATGTCTATGGAGAGTCCTCATAAGGATAGCCGCACCAACGTGTGTGTGTGTGTGTGTGCGTGCGTGCGTACGTGCGTGCATGTGCTATATCACCTGTGTGAGCACACCACAAAAATTAACAAACGTGATGTTTGTTCATTTCTGTGGTGAGCTCATAAATATTTTTGGGAGCAACAGTGTGCTGACTTTCCTGGAGTTTTTGAGGACAAATGTTTTTGGTCATGTACAGTACTGTGTAAAAGTTTTAGGCACTTTAGATGTTTCACAAAAACCTTTTTTCTTAAGACTTGTTATTTATATCTTCAGCTTTAGTGTGTCAATAGGAAAAATACATTTTAGACTCCCAAACATTACTTTTGCAAATCGAAAAGATTAGAAGAACAGGGAGCCCTGCAAGAGATGGCATTGCCCCCACACAGCCCCCCACTGAACATCGGGTCAGTCCGAGATTACATCAAGAGACAGAATTAATTGAGACAGCCGAAATAAATAAAATAACTGTGGTGAATTCTTCAAGAAGCTTGGAACATCCTATCTGCCAACAACCAAGAAATACTGTGTCCAGGTGTACCAAGGAGATTTAGGGCTGTTTTAAAGGCAAAGGTGGTCACACCAAATATTGATTTAGCTTTATGTTTACTGGACTTTGTATGACATTAATTGATCAATGAAAACTACTATGAGAAATATATTTTTGAAGACATCCTCACTATGCAACATATTTCACAAGTGCCTAAAACTTCTGCACAGTATTGTACTCATTATATTGTTTGGATGTGCATGCTTTCTATGACTTTTCATATGACCTGTGTGACATCCCCTGTGAACAGTCCTCTTATTGTGCAATGTGTTTTTATCAGAATCTATGCTCCGGCGCAAAGCGCCACTGAAGAGGGTCTTCATCTGCCTTCGCTGGCCTGAGTCATCCTATACGGAAAACAAACATTCATGTTATTGAATTACACTAACAAAGATGCTGATTCTCTGTTTGGAGAATCCTTTTATAAGCTTTCAGGAGACTAACTCACCTCTTCTTTTGTGGTAACATGAGGGACCAGGCCAGCTCGTTGAACAAATGGAGGTCTTTCCCCTGCTTCTAAAGGAAAATCACGTGGAAGCTTTCCTGTGAGTTCCTGTAAAGACATTTAATAATTTTATTATGTTTCTTAACACAACACATGGGCATGTTTGGATGATTGCCGCCCTTAAAGATGGCTCTAATACAAGTCTGTTTCCTAGATTTGTCTTCATTCTAAATGCAATGACATTAAAAAAGCAAAATAATTATAAACATTTATTGAAATAAATACCAATTCTGAAACCAGCCAAATATCAAAATTCAAAAATTTCACATCAAATGAATGGAATTTATTTTACAAGAATATTCCAGGCTCAAGCGACAGCATTTGTGGCATAATGTCATTTATAGAAAAAATTTATTTTGACATGTCCCTCTTCTTAAAAAAAAAAAAGAAGCAGCAAAAATATGGGTTACAGTGAGACACTTACAATGGAAGTCCATGGGGGCAAATCTGTTAACGTTAAATACTCACCGTTTCAAAAGTAATGTCACGATGTAAAAAATATGTATGTTAACATGATTTTAGTTTGATCAAATCATTTACTAACCTTTTCTGTGCAAAGTTATATAAGATTTTACAGTTTGTTGTCATGATGATGTAATGACGTAAACACTAAAACCACCGTAAAATGACGATGTAAACAAATGAACTCGAAAAATATTCGAGCGCTAACAGAAGAATTTATGCAAGTTCTTTTAGAAAATTATACGCTTTACATATCGGCATTTAAACCCTACAAATATTGTCCCCATTCACTTCCATTGTAAGTGCCTCACTGTAACCAATCAATATTATGCCAAAAAAGGTTTCGATTGAGCTTAACTTGTCTTGAACCCAGAATTAACAATAAGTCATGCAGACCTGAAAAACGATATAAACTACTGGGAGTGCATTGCCTTTGCTAATCAAGTCAGAAGCTATTTTTAGAACAATATTTCATAGCAACTGCCTAAACTGATTTGTAAAATACTATTCCAAAGTGTAAAAGCATAATAAACCATCTTACTGCCTCCTGAAGGCACACTTGTCGCAGCTCTCCAAGACGACTGTTTAAAAGGCTCTGTAGATTCTGTTTCCGTTCATGCAGCTCTGAGATTCGTTCGGCTTGCAGCTTGCTGTCCTGACAGCCCTGGACATCTGTACATGTACAACATCAAAAAAGTACTTATGATTTATTAAAGAGAACCTAACCATATAAAACACTTATGTCCTATCCTGTGTCAATTTTTATGTCAAATGCTTCAAAAGGTTTTTTTGTGTGTTTTTAGCTAATTGCTAAACTATTAAAACAAAGAATTTAATTGTGTATATATATTTTTTTTTCATAAGATTAAAGTTATGTACAATTCTATGAGATGAAGACTTAAATCACATCAGTCTTGAAGAAAAAGCTGCTTTATTCTACGGTACATATGGGGCTGGGCACACATTTATGAGTGCCGCCATATTAAGATCATAAGACTTGTGGAATAAATGAATCAAAACTCACTGCAAATGGTGCATTTCTACAATAGTCATGTTTCCGTACATGTTAAAAGTTTATGCGATAAATTTGAATATCGCAAAAAGTATTTGAATAAAGTAGCGTTTCCATCCCATACTTTAAATGAACAAAATCATCACTGCTGGGGACATTGGCAGAAAATAGAAATTAAAAATGGAATTTGAAGCCACTGTGGCTCTTTTATTAAATGTATCAATTAATTCCTACTTGCGGTTTAGAGCGTGCAGACAAAAACGTTCTGACTAACTAACGATGAAACAGCCTATAGAGAGGAGGTGCACACTCTGACATGCTGGTGCTAGGAGCACAACCCCTCCCTCAACGTCAGTGGGATTCAGCAGACTGTCCCATCACCATCAATAGAGCACCGGAGTCAGCAGCTTCAAGTTCCTCGGTGTCCACATTACTGAGGAACTCACATGTTCAGTCCACACTGAGGCCGTTGTGAAGAAGGCTCACCATCGCCACTTCTTCCTGAGATAGCGGAGGAAGTTTGGAATGAACCACGCATCCTCACAAGGTTCTACAACAGTACTGTAGAGAGCATCCTGACTGGCTGCATCACCGCCTGGTACGGCAACAGCACCGCCCACAACCGCAAAGCACAGCAAAGGGTGGTGCAAACAGACAGATCATCTATACCAGGCGGTGTGTGAAAAAAGCTCAGAGGATCATCAGAGACTCCAGCCACCGGAGCAATGGGCTGCTCTCACTGCTACCATCAGGCAGGCGGTATCGCAGCATCAGGACCCGCACCAGCCGACTACATGACAGCTTCATGAGAACTCTCACGATCAACATGTATCAGCACTGCACTTTATTAATCTTACACTGGACTGTCATAAATTATATTTCTCTTAACAACACACTGGCAACTGACTATCAACGGACACCCTGAATGCCAGAAATATATTTGGTAAATGTGTTCCCATCGTAGTTTATGCGCATATCTTCTTACATTTAGATTTTATTTGCATCTTGATGTTTCCATCCAGCATTTGTTTTTGCAATATTCCAAAATGTGCATAAAAGGTACTAGAATGGAAACCCAGCTAATGACATTGGTAAATGAGAACTTGTGTTTTTGCTTTTATTAGGTGTCAGTGCAGCAAACTAAAATATTACTGAGAGTACCTTTAAATAAGTTTGAATACAATTGGAATAATTAGAATAATTAACAAGGCCTTGAATAGAATTTTAAGAAATACTTCAGATGTTAACACAGGAACTCATTAAGGGGAACAATTTAATTTTCGATGGCATTTCAGTGGTGTTTCTGCACAGAACCCTGGTTAATTTCATGTCCTTTGCACAAGACAGAAAGCCATGTTGATTAAATTACCAATGTCCAGGCACATCTCCATTGTCATTAAATAATTAGTTGGTAAGCTCACCTGGAGTCCCTAAGCCCATGGCAGTGATCAGGCGACACTTGACCTCCATATAACTTATTTCAGAAGGTCCTGTGAATTCAACCCTCAGCTCCTGTGGACAAAAGAACAATGCAGATCTAATAAATATAAATAAATCTGAGCTATAATTTAATGAGCTTGATTCGGGAACCTCCAAAATCAGTTTAACATTGTGAGTCATGAGAGGCATGTCATTCAATGCTGATTGATTGTGGGGGGAGGGGGGCCTTATTTGTGCCTTAAAATACAATTTAAAGACATCAACAGTGCAGCACACACTATAGAAAAGGTAAATAGCGGCATTGCTATAAATGAGTGCCTGCTGGGTCACTAAATCATTTGTTAAACAATTTCCTTGTCTCTTAATTTCTGTAAATTACCTAAACTGAGGGTAACATGAGCTAGATTGGGAAAGTGAGAGCCCACATGAGGTCACTTCGGCAGTAAAGTTTACCAAACAAGATTAATCGCATGGTGGAAAAAAAACCACCATGTTTCAATCTGGGGTCACAGACTATAGCCTAATGTTACCCAAGTTTTTGATTGTCATGATTTAGTAGTACTAAATATTTAGTAGTATATAAATAAACAAACACAATATGAATAATGCATACTTTTGGCTTTCAACCAACAACTTCACCCACCACATCAACAATAGGCTGACAGTTATAATAATCCCATTACTGTATGTTAGCTAGGCTAAACTCAGTTTCCTACCAGTAATTACCCATCATTAAAAAGGAATATTTCGGGTACAATACAAGTTAAACTCAATCGGCAGCAGTTGTGGTATAGTGCGGATTACCAACAAAATGATAATTTCAACTCATCCCTAATTTTCTTTAAAAAAAAGCAAAACTCAAGGTTACAGAGAGGCACTTACAATGGAAGTTAATGGGGCCAATTTTCTGATGGTTTAAAAGGCAGATTTTTGAAGCTTATCATTTTATAACAGCATTTATAATAATTTTGTTAACTTGAGATGTTAAGTTGTTTATTTGTAAAGTTTTACTGTGGTTTTAGTTTATGGTGTTATGCCATTTTGTGGCTATACTTTTTAAATGGTGAGTATTTAAACATTTACAGACTGGCCCCCATTCACTTCCATTGTAAGTATCTCGCTGTAATCCAGATATTTGCTTTTTTATATATATAAAAAAGGATGGACGAGTCTAAATTATTTTTGTTGTAATTAGCATTACGCCGCAAGTGCTGTTGATTTAGCTTAACTCATATTTAACATGGAATATTCCTTTAAGAATGGTTAATGTTTAACTTTAGTTTTTTTTTAATTATGATCTTGAAGTGAGCCCCCTTCACTTAGCTAAACAATGATTGTAACAAACAATCATACATTTACTTATGAAAACATTAAACTCACATTCTGACACTTCAAAAACACTTTGAATATGTTGCATTTTCACAAACAAGACTAATATATATATATATATATATATATATATATATATATATATTATTTCAACCCTGTCGGTAAGACTACAGAAATCAAGCAGAATGTGTTTTGTGTTTGCAGGGAAGTGACAAGGTCCTGTGGTATGATGGTTGGCTGGGAATGCGACCAACAACAAAATGAAGGATATTACCATCATGTGCAGCATAAACAGACAAAAGTAAAATCACAACAGCATATAACAAACAGGGTAAAAACAAACAAGGTTACAATTTCAGCATTTCCATACAGCTGAGCTCAATTTCAAAACAAAAAAACTTTCATAATTTATAAAATTTGGGAGCAATTGAACAAATAGATTCTTCAAAAGACTGAGCACATCTGGTGGACATATGCTAAAAGATATTGCACACCTCAGCTTACTAGTACAGGCCTGGCAGAGAGCATGATGGGAGGAGAGAGGGCAGGATAAATACTTAGAGATCAAAACCTTACTGAGAGAGAAAGATGAGAGATATATAAACAAGGGGTTTATGGGAATCTGATGGCGTAGAACCTAATGTCCTGGGACACAACATGTGAAAGAGATAAAACTTGAGAGAGGGAGAGAGACAAAGCAGCAACAGGGCAAAGGATGGATGGAAGTTGGTTGTCACTTTCAGCTATTAGTCATGTACCAATAAATCAAAGATCATCTGCTTATTCAATGATGTGTATGATGATTGTCACCGTCATTTTAATTTACCTGTAAAGTGTTGAGGCCAGTGGCGATTTCTCAGGGCCAAATAAATATTTTTCATCCTTTCATTTTCAATCACCTTTTTGCCTATGTATTTTTAATCACTTTCCACTCTTAGTTAATCTACAAACAAATAGAGAAAAACGAAAAGTTTATCCAGTCAGAATTTATTCCTTGATGCTACAAGCGAAGTGTGACAGTTTCACAAATCACGTGCCCGAAGCCATTCTGGTTACAGGATTAGATGTGGATTGTTTATCCGGCTCCCGCTTCCTCTTTCACAACCCAGCAAGAGATTTATCACATTGAGTAAACGGTTTAATTCATGAATATTTCAGATGTCATGCTCATGACTGTGACACCAGGCGCGTCCATTGACAAGACGCAATGTAACGGCTTGAGGCGGTCTACACCGGGCACGTCGACGCAAACTTCTAAACCATTTATTTGTGTTGTTGGCAGTAGTAGCGCCACCGCATGCAGCACAAAATTGAACGGGACAGCTGTTTACTGTCAGCTGAACACGCCGCAACGGATGCTTCCATGGTAGACAGCATTAGGGATGCAACTAAAGATTATTTTGATAATTGATAAATTTGTAAAAAAATAATAATAATAATAATTTTATTACCGGTAATCAGATTTAAAAATGAAATTGGTATCCTGTAGTTAATTAAAATTCGATCTTTTTTCATTTTTATTCTTAAATTCGAAAGAATATTTGGTCGATTTATGGTACTGGAGTCTACTACACGATTCTATACGCTCACAAAAGTTTGAACTAAGGCTGAATCATGAAAAGTTTGAATTTATTATAATTTATATTATTATTACTTTCAGGATATATGCAAGCAGTAACTTTCCTTTACTGGTAAAAGCTTAACAAAAAGTACTATTGATTCAAGTGCCAAATGATCCATCAGGAATGGAGTGGGATGGAAAAAAACAGCCCACCAGAGGGCAAAATGACACCAGAATAAAAATATTAATAAATCTTCCCAGCTGAAAAAGACATAATTATGTTACAGATTACATACATTAAAAAGTAATCACTCATTACATGTTTCTAAACTATTATTTTCGAGAAAAAACATTTTTAATGGTAATGTATGCTTATGCGGTAAAATAATGTTTCTGGTGAAATCAGACATTACATTTGGCATTATCAGAACGATCAAATATCAGGACCCTTCGCATTTTTATACATTATTATTCAGCATACAGTTTAGTACAATCATCAAATTCACTTTCACTCACACTGAACAGTCTCATACTTTACTTTTTGTCAAGACATCCCAAACTCGTTGTATTATATACACTTACATTGTGACAATAAATGAAAGCTGCATAATTGATTACATTGAAACTGAAATCACTGTATGATGTTGTACAAATTAATCAAAATGATTGTGCTCCATTGCAATCGGTTTGATTGACGTGGATGCGCATGCTCGCGTGCCCTTTCAATGCACCTGAAGTAGCAGGTATAAACTGTATGCTTATGATCTTATTTGAAGTGTTTATAAAGTGCTCTCATTCGATGGGCATCTTGGGTCATGTTTTTTTTCCACTACAACTTGTCTCCGTCGTTTTTCGAACAAGTTTCATAATGCAACATTTTTCACTGGGCTGTAAAGTGGCGTCACTGATGGATCTTCTCCGTGCTCATCGCATATATCCAACTAATCGATAATGAAATTCGTCGTCAATGATTTTAAACCCTGACATAATTTGTTGGTGTTTATTCATTTTCTTCCGATTGAGTTTCAAAAATGGCTCTATTCGAGGGGCGGCACACTGTTAGCAATCATAAGGAGACGCTTAGGTCAAAACAGAGCGTTTCAGACAGAGGGCCAAAAACATGCCGCAAAAAGATCACATATTACTAAATTATATTACTAGACTGATAATTACATTATCAGAGGACTAACATTATCAGTTGACCTCAGGGAAGACAATAAAACTATAAAAGAGCATTTCATGACCCTTTAAAATTCTCTCACCCTTGTGCATTTCGAAATGTGTATGACTTTCTTTCTTCTGCTGAGGAGAATATTTTAGCACTGTAGATCCATACAATGCAAGTGAATGGTGATCAGGCCTTTGAAGTGCCAAAAATCAGATAAGTCAGCCTTAACAATCCATACGTCTTCTGAAGCAATCCAGTTGGTTTGGTTGAAAAGAGTCTAAAATGTAACACACTTTTCATTGAACATTTTGTCATTGCATTCTCAAGGTGTAACCGGTCCGGCTCGACCTGCTCCGAACGGGATTTGAACCGGTGTCTTCGGCCTAACGACGAAGTGGCTAAAGGCTACAGCCTCTAACGTCAGTCACTGGTGCGCCTCTTTAGGATAGGGGAGTGAGGTTTACATTCTGTACAGTTACCTACCAGCTGGCTCCCGTTACACTCACCCCCCTAAACCTCACTCCCATCCGGGTCACGGCACCACTGTCGTAACTGGTCCTGCTCGACCCGCTCAGAGCGGGATTCGAATCGGGGTCTCCGGCATGAGAGGTGGGGACACTAACGAGGAGGCTAAAGGCTACAGCCTCTAGAGGCAGGGGAGTGAGGTTAACATACTGCACAGCTACCTACCAGCTGGCTCCCGTTACACTGGCACAATCTGGTATGTGCTTGATGCATGTACAGAGCTAGATGGCGCTATAGGAAGTGTAAACTTTCAGTAAGCTTGAAAGTTGTCACCAAGGAGACTACTGCCAAGATGTACAGTGAAAAAGTGATATTGTGGTCGGTTCTTACCCAAAACCAACTGGATCACTTCTGAAGATATTAATTTAACCACTGGAGTCAGAGATTATTTTTATGGTGGCTTTTTCTGATTTTGGATTTTCAAAGTTCTGACCACTATTCACTTGCATTGTATGGACCTACAGAGCTGAGATTTTCTTCTAAAAATATTTGTTTGTGTTCTGCTGAAGACAGGAAGTCATACACATCTGGGATGGCATGAGGGTGAGTAAATGAGAGAATTTTCATTTTTGGGTGAGCAATACCTTCAGTTCTACACATTGTTGGGTCTATATAGCTCATGATAGGTTAATATTAATAGTTCAATGATGGATTTGAAGGACATTTTTTTTAATCTTTTAATCAACAAACAATTTGGTACTGTGTTGAGTCACCAAGTCACGTCCAAGATAAAATCTGGTTTGCTAAAACCAGATGAAGACCATCTTTATTTTCACCCATCATAGAACCCGGCTTATGGCAGCAAATTCCAATAGAAACAAAAGTCCACTTATTATGTTTATGAAGTGGCCAATTTCATTTACATTTTCTCCATTTAAAATCTCTATTGAAAATTTAAATCCGTCGGGTTCCGTTCACAACCATCAAACAACAGCAAAACGTACAGAGTGTGAATTGAAGTTAAACTCACAGCTGTAGCAGGTGAGAAAAAGAGATTAAACTCTTGTGTATACACAGCTGCGCCTTCAATGCATTTCAGCACGTAGTCTATTCCTTTCAATACTTCCAATTGTAAAAAAAAAAAAAAAATCCATTTAGAGCACTTGCAAAATCTATTTACATTTTGAAAAGAAGTGAGATGTGATTATCCATGAACAGCAGCGGAAGAGCTTTTGTTAGTCAAAACACTTTTTTTATTCCCCCAGTAACCTGAATATGAACAATGTTCTTAAGACACGTCAGAAGTGTCACACTTCAGCTGATAAGAGTAACTTTTGAGTTAAGAGTTGCTGAGAAAATATCCACAAAAAAGACGTTTAACTTTAGATTACACTTACATGTTAGTGTTCGAGTTTTGTGTACGACGCCAAACGTTAATCGGTTGTCTTCTGTAGCTGCTACTGCATTAATTCTTTCCAGCCCTTAAGGCAAGATGGACGGAACTATCAACGAGCGCTTACGGGGGTAAGCCATTCTCTTACAACACTAATAAAACATTACACATTCACTCTTTTATATTAACTATAGCATCATATTATCTTTCCGGACAATATGCTTTATGCAAAGTAGCATTCATGTCTAAAATTGGCGAAATATACCTTCATGCTATCGCTGCAGCTGCATATTTCAATGGTTTCATCTAAAAAACAAAAATGGACAGGTGAGGCTGAGGCGTCCGTAACAACCAGTTTCTGACGTGGAATGTTCCGTCAAGTTAAACTAGAGATTATTTAGCAGAGACGTGCCGCTTCTATTTAAATGAATGGGAGAAATTGGAGCGCCCAACGTCCAACATATGTAGAAAGGAAGTACCTTACAGGTAATATACACTGATCTATATATATATATATATATAGATCAGTCAGGGCATATCAGATAGATCAGATCAGTGGTAATATAGCCAAACACCCTTTAGATACAGACATCGCCTGTCAATCAACTCGAGAATGCGCATGCGTTTTTAGCATAATATAAGGGAAAGAAGCACAATGTATCATACCAGTTTGGTCAGATTTTACTGCTGATTTAAATTATGCTCTTTGATCGTGATCTTGAATAACAGTTTTTGAGATTTCTGTATTACCCCATTCAAGTAGACAGTAGGCTAGCTGCCCTGACATGACAGTAAATAGCCTCCCGGGAGCGTTCCAAAAATGGCCGAAAGTGGACAGACTTGCTAGTAAGACTTTGGTTAAACTCATTCGACACCATATTATATGAGGCATAATGTTGTACAAAAATAATTTCGACTCGTATAAAAAAAGAAAAAGGCAAAAATAACGAGTATACAGCACGGGGCATTACAAAAGAAATGAATGAAGCCAGTCCATTAACATTAAAATATGCACTCTTTTAAAAATAATTAAATACATTATATATATATATATAGCCCGCGACCCTGTACACAGGATAAGCGGTTGACGATGGATGGATGGATGGATATATATATATAGCCACAAGACATAAACATTATACCATGTATGACGTTAATGTGATAAAACTTTACACAGTGAAGGTTAGTATGATTTTATAACACAGAAATCATGTAATGTGTACAATGTTTATGTCTTGTGTCTATACTTTTGAAACTGTGTGTATTTTAACATTTATAGACATGCCACATTCACTTCCATTGCAAGTGACTCGCTGTAACAATGTTTGCTTTTTACAAAACAAAATTATGCTACAAATGCTGTCAAATGAGCTTGACTTCAAACCAAGTTGGTCAAACCAACTTCAGTTGTCAGCATTATTTACTTTTCAGGTTACTGACCTCTTCATACAGCATTCCTAGAACTTTCTTTAATATTTTTAAAGAAGAACTGTAACAACACGGCAGAGGATTATTTTGTAAATCACCTGAATTAAGACACACACACACACACACAGGCCCGGATTACCCAATGGGCATTATGGGCACGGGCCCAGGGGCCCATGCGCACTTTGGGCCCAAGCGAGGGTAACATTTATTTATTTATTTATTTTCATTTCCGAAAACGGAGCGTATATTTGCACTACGTGCCAGCCCGGTGCCTGTCTTTTTAGCAAAAAGACGCTCGACACAAAATAACTACTGTAGCGTAAAGCGTGAGGTGCATGATGGTAGCTTTTGACGCGTTCGGCCAGAGTTCGAATCCGCCTTTTGCCGAACTCGCTCTTCTCCCTTTTCCCAACACATGCAGGTACTTACTGCTGGTGGTGACATGTACGCGTGCATTTGAGCAACATTGGCAACAAAACTAGCACTAGTGTAATTGCTAAATAAGTTAATTGCCATTATGCAACGTTTTAGTAAAGTATGAATTAGCAGAATATCCAGTGTTATGAAAACAGTAGGTCAACATAACTACAATGCATTCTTTAATTCCCTGTCTTATTCTGCCCTCTGGCATATCGAAATTAATACAAACCTTAACATAAAGAGACGGACAGTGTTATTAACAGACAGTAAAAATCATACTAATAATACTATGTAAAAAAAATCTGATGAGCCCAGAATATAAACTCAACGTGTTTAATTACACGTTATAAGCATTGCCGAATACACTCAAATGAGATCGACTCAGAAAAGACGTCAATAAATGCACGCGTCACCTGCTACATACTCTTTGTTTCATGCGCAAATTATGATCACTCATATGTAGAAATTGCTGCACATTCGTGCACTGTCACTGATGGCCATTGAATCTCAGCTGGTCATGGACTTGGATTTTGATGACATTGTAACTGAGTTTGCTAACAGGAAAGCCAGGAAGAAGTCTTTTTAAGGGCAGCCGGAGAGAGGAGAGGAGAGGAGAGACAGACAGACAGACAGACAGACAAAAAAGTGAGGAGAGGAGGAGAAAGACAGACAGACAGACAAAAAAGTGAGGAGAGGAGGAGGAGAAAGACAGACAGACAGACCCTGAGGAGAGGAGGAGAAAGACAGACAGACAGACCCTGAGGAGAGGATGAGACAGACAGCCCCTGAGGAGAGGAGGAGAAAGACAGACAGACAGACCCTGAGGAGAGGAGGAGAGCATGAGACAGACAGACAGACAGACCCTGAGGAGAGGATGAGACAGACAGCCCCTGAGGAGAGGATGAGACAGACAGCCCCTGAGGAGAGGAGGAGAGGATGAGACAGACAGCCCCTGAGGAGAGGAGGAGAAAGACAGACCCTGAGACTGAGGAGAGGAGGAGAAAGACAGACAGACAGATAGACAGACAGATAGACAGACAGCCCCTGAGGAGAGGAGGAGAGCATGAGACAGACAGACAGACCCTGAGGGGAGAGGAGGAGGTATACACAGACATTGTAGGGGCCCTACAAGACATTGTGCCCAGGGGCCTCTGAATTCTTAATCCGGGCCTGCACACACACACACACACACACACACACACACACACACACACACACACACGTTTTATGGGGACTTTCCATAGAAATGATGTTTTTTATACTGTCCAAAATGTATATTCTATCCCTAACCCTCACAGAAAACTTTCTGCATTTTTACATTTTCAAAAAACATAATTTAGTATGATTTATAAGGCGTTTTCCTCATGGGGACCAACAAAATGTCCCCACAAGGTCAAACATTTCGGGTTTTTACTGTCCTTATGGGGACATTTGGTCCCCAAAAAGTGAAGAATACACGCTCTCTCTCACTCTCAACACACACACACACACACACACACACACACACACACACACACACACACACACACACACACACACACACACACACACACACACAAGTTTGGAATAATGTACAGATTTTCTCTAATGGAAAGAAATTGGTACTTTTATTCACCAAAGTGGCATCCAACTGATCACAATGTACAGTCAGGACATTAATTACTATAATTACTATTACAATTGGGGAAAAAAAAGCAAAACTTCTTAAACTACTTCAAAGAGTTCTCATCAATAAACCCTCTCATGTGCAGCAATGACAGCTTTGCAGATCCTTGACATTCCAGCTGTCAGTCTGTCCAGATAATCGGGTGACATTTCACCCCACACTTTCTGTAGCACTTGACATAGATGTGGCTGTCTTGTCGGGCACTTCTCACACACCTTACAGTCTAGCTGATCCCACAAAATCTCAATGGGGTTAAGATCCATAACACTCTTTTCCAATTATCTGTTGTCCAATATCTGTGTTTCTTTGCCCACTCTAAACATTTTTTTTTTTTTTCTGTTTCAAAAGTGGCTTTTTCTTTGCAATTCTTCCCATATGACCTGCACACCTGAGTCTTCTCTTTACTGTTTTACATGAAACTGGTGTTGAGCGGGTAGAATTCAATGAAGCTGTCAGCTGAGGACATGTGAGGCGTTGATTTCTCAAACTAGATTCTCTGATGTACTTATCCTCTTGTTTAGTTGTACATCTGGCCTTCCACATCTCTTTCTGTTCTTGTTAGAGCCAGTTGTCCTGTCTTGAAGACTGTAGTGTACACCTTTGTATGACATTTTCAGTTTTTTGTCACTTTCCAGCATTGTATAGCTTTCACTCCTCAAAACAATGACTGACTGACAAGCTTTTAGGGAAAGCTGTTTCTTTTTTTGCCATTTTTCACCTAATATTGAACTTAAGACATGCCAGTCTATTGCATACTGTGGCAACACAAAAACAAACACACAGACAATGTTAAGCTTCATTTAATAAACCAAGCTTTCAGCTGTGTTTGATATATTGGCAAGTGATTTTCTAGTACCAAATGATCAATTTAGCATGATTACTCAAGGATAAGGTGTTGGAGTGATGGCTGCTGGAAATGGGGCATGTCTAGATTTGATCAAAAATGACTTTTTTCAAATAATGATGGTGCTGTTTTTACATCAGTAATGTCCTGATTATACTTTGTGATCAGTTGAATGCCACTTTGGTGAGTTAATGTACCAATTTGCTTCCAAAACAGCAAAATCTGTACATTATTCCAAACTTTTGGCCACCAGTGTACATGTATATTTCATAGAAATTATGCTCCCAAAAAGCAATGCATAGCTGATGAAATATTTTAGTACTGAACATAACAAGACAAATGTTTATTTGCTCTAGAAATTTTCATGACTTTGCCATCACATTTTAAATCCTTGATATTGTCAGGTTTCCATGACTCTGAATAAAAATATTAAAATCTTTTCAACTCCGCGTGCCTACTGTTGTCCCCTCTTTTCTGCTTTTATTGCCAAGGAGAGGGGAAAATTGCTAAATTGAGGTTTTAGAGAAACGTGTATAACCTGTGCTCTCTCAACTCAGAAGACCTTAATGCAGCTGATGTCTTCATAGATGTCCACTACAAAGAATTTCTGCAGGACGCTACAATAATTCAACTAGATGATATATGACATTGAACATGTAACCTAGAAATTTATGACACACTTTTCCTGCACATGACAGCATGGTGAATTGGGATAGCAGTGGGATCTAACACTATTTGCGGCCATGAGACCTTATTGCAGAAATTGCAGGGACTGAGATTTGCTCTTGGGGCAGAATTGGTTTCTCAAAGCAGACAAAGGCAATTCCAAGGACTTGCCATGACTTGTCTCTCATTTGCACTGCCCTGTTTTAGCACACCATTAGGGTGGAGATTACTCAGCTTCTTTGTCTCTCTCTGGCCAGTGCATCACTTATGAGTTCAAAATTCAACAGAGATTGAAGAATTGAAGATTGGAGAATATTTCTGGGTCAACAACAAAAATTATTTGATCGCCATGTAATGCTGTGGGGGTAATCATGCACTTTAAAAGCAAACAGAAAAAGACCTAATTGAGGACACAGTGTGTAAATGACATGACTGTGAATAACCTCCAAAGCAATATCAA
The DNA here is from genome assembly GCF_025860055.1 of Xyrauchen texanus. Classification (NCBI taxonomy): domain Eukaryota; kingdom Metazoa; phylum Chordata; class Actinopteri; order Cypriniformes; family Catostomidae; genus Xyrauchen; species Xyrauchen texanus. Next base: position 7,507,843 of record NC_068307.1, read on the forward strand.
CAACAATAGGTCAACATAGGTTCAAATGAGTCAAATTAAGCTGTGCCCTTTTATTCATACTAATTGCATGAAACTAGGAGGAACAGTTGAAATATGAAAATTCTGTCAGCATTTACTCCTGCAGAAACACCTATGACTTTCCTTCCCCGGTAGAACAAAAAAAAAGTTATTTATAGCGGAATGTCCAAGCTGTTCTTTCCACACAATGAAAGCGAATGGTGACTACGGCTGTCAAGCAAGATCACTTAGTGTACAATTACCTACATTTTTGTCTGTTTCCTCACACAATGCTATTATATGGCTTTAGGAGACCAGAATATACACTCACTGAGCACTTTATTAGGAACACCTGTACACCTAATTATTCATGCGATTATATTATCAGCCAATCGTGTGGCAGCAGTGCAATGCATAACATCATGCAGATACAAGTCAGAAGCTTCAATTAATGTTCACATCAACCATCAGAAAGGGGAACAAATATGATCTCAGTGATTTCGACTGTAGGATGTACGAAATACAGTAACTCAGATAACCACTCTGTACAATTGTAGTGAGCAGAATAGCATCTCAGAACACGTCGAACCTTGAGACAGATGGGCTACAACTGCAGAAGACCACATCGGGCACTTTCTTAGGACCATGGTGTTCCTAATAAGGTGCTCAGTGAGTGTATATCACACAAGTCATTAGGATACTATGTTTTTTGGGGGGCTTGACAGCGCATGGTCACCATCCACTTTCATTGTATGAAAGACTGGAGCTCAGACGTTCTGCTGAACTTCTCTTTTGCCGTCCCATGGAGGAAAGAGAGGAAAGTCATTAGGGTTTGGAATGACACGAGAGTGAATAAATGAGCATAAATTGAAAAACATAATTGATAATGAACAATTTTTTATTCCTTTATGATTGATCCGTGTAACCCTATATCATTCATTTGTAAATTAAATTGCTAAAAGACCATCAGTTAAGGGTGAAACTCTTAAAAGCATCTCGGTTCCATATGTGACCCCGGTTCCCTGACACAAAGGGAACAAGACATTGCGTCAGGAAGCGGACGCTATGAGGAGTGTCCGTCTATACTACCTAGTTGAAACCTTTCTACAATAACGGCAATTCTGAAATTGGCTATGGTGTTTTAGGTGCGAAGCTGTACGGTATAATAGTGGGCGCGCAAAGACCATTCCTCATAATTTTCTGACTAAGGTACAAGAGTACATCGCTTGCACCTCAAAAAACTCAGAGTCTGTAGTGCGGCCAGCTTACACAATGACTCGTTCCCTTCGTCTCAGGGAACTAAGGTTACATACGTAACCAAGATGGTCACTTACGACTCAGTACACTTGCCATTGCATCAGGAATCTGACGCTAAGGGGAAGAGAGTCCCATTAAACATGACGCTGCAGTCTTGTGGGACAGCAACCGACAGGAGTATGCTGCAGGTGAATGACCCTCATGGTGGGGAACACTCAGAATGGATATTTGAACTATAGTTATATAGTATAAATTAACCCATTTACGAACCCAGTCGGGAAGGAAGTTTATTTGTAACGAAAGTGCCTGTGACTTAGGAATTACAATGGTCTGAATGCAGGTGTTTGTGAAAAAGTCAGGGTGCTCATACTTAAAAAGAGGGGCATAAGTATATGTTTGGCCAATGAAAAAGCAAGCGCTCTAGACAGAGATGATTTGCTATGAGAGAGACGTTACGTCTAGGTTGTAAAACCTTGCGTATGTGTTTTGAGAAGACCATCCTGCTGCAAAACATGTCACAAAAAAGGACACACCGTTTGTCCATGCTCATGAAGTGGCCACGCCTGAGTGTACTTTAACCCATTTGGGCAATTCCGAATTTGGGCAATTCACACCCTGTGACTCATAAGCTTGGGCGATCGCATCAACAATCCAGTGATAAAGTCTTTGCTTGGAGATGGACATTCCTTTTGTGCGTCCTCCATAGCACACAAAGAGCTGGTCAGACAGTCTGAATTGGCGGGTGCGCTCAACGAATGTGTGTAGCATTAATCCCCCCATAAGGGATTATGATTAAATCATGTTTGCCGGCTTCAGGTGCATGATACGCAGATATATTCACCACATCAACTTTGAGCATTGACAGTGTGAGCCCTGCATCCAATCACTCTTAAAGAAATTTACAAATTTCAGGTATGGGGCAGTTCACTGTGTCTTTGCCATTTGAAAAGCACCAATTAGTGAACACATTCCATTTTAGTGCATAACAGCGTCTCGTGGAGGTTGCTCTTGCCAGTAAAATGGTGTTCATAATCGACAGAGCCAATTCTGGCTCATCCGCTGTGCTCCGTTCAAAGGCCACACGTGTAGGCTTCCATGGATACCAAATCATGCCTTGTGTTTGAGAGAGGAGGTCTCTCTTCAGCAGTATTTCCTATGGAGGCCCATCCAATATTTCTACCATTTTTCATCATCTCTAGAAACCAGGACTGATTGGGCCATTTAAGCACAATTAACAGAACTGTTTCCATGTCCACTCAGACTTTGCTGAAAACAGAATGAAAGGAGGCACACCGGGGAAATGCATACTTGTGTTTCGCCGGCCATATGTGGGCCAACGCATCCTGGCGACTTATTTACGCCACTACTGTTGTGATGTCCGAACAAATCAGAATGTGGTGATTCACGATGTCGGAATGAAAAGCTCCCAAAGCTATAAAAGACAGCCAGTACCTCTAGGCGGTTGACATGCTATGCCCATTTCGCACCTGTCCAGGTGTTGAAAGTCAGGCATCCATCACACACCAACTTAATACTGTTTTAAACAGTATTGAAGGAGTTTCCATCTATTTTGGGCACTTATTGGCTAATTTACTTTATTAAGTCATTTCAAAAACTTTTTTTTTATTATTATTATTACATTTTAGTTTTATAATGAAATGAATTAATTTGGTGGCACAATTATATTTTTGTCTTCAAAAATAATTTCAAAACATTTAAGCATACGGCTTCAGATCAAAAGATTTTTAAGATCATGGTCAAGTGTTTCATACGTTTTGACCGGTGGGGGCCTGGGTAGCTGTAGTAAGACGCTGGCTACCACCCTTGGAGTTCGCAAGTTTGAATCCAGGGTGTGCTGAGTGACTCCAGCCAGGTCTCCTAAGCAACCAAATTGGCCCGGTTGCTAGGGAGGGTAAAGTCACATGGGGTAACCGCCTTGTGGTCGATATAATGTGGTTAGTTCTCGGAGAGGCACGTGGCGAGTCGAACGTGGATGCCGTGGTTGATGGCTTGAAGCCTCCACATGCGCTGTAGCAACATGCTCAACAAGCCACGTGATAAAATGCATGGGTTGACGGTCTCCGCCACCCGGATTGAGAGTCGCTACTGACCATCGAGGATATATATATATATATATATATATATATATATATATATATATATATATATATATATATATATATATATATATATATATATACACTCACCTAAAGGATTATTAGGAACACCTGTTCAATTTCTCATTAATGCAATTATCTAATCAACCAATCACATGGCAGTTGCTTCAATGCATTTAGGGGTGTGGTCCTGGTCAAGAAAATCTCCTGAACTCCAAACTGAATGTCAGAATGGGAAAGAAAGGTGATTTAAGCAATTTTGAGCGTGGCATGGTTGTTGGTGCCAGACGGGCCGGTCTGAGTATTTCACAATCTGCTCAGTTACTGGGATTTTCACGCACAACCATTTCTAGGGTTTACAAATAATGGTGTGAAAAGGGAAAAACATCCAGTATGAGGCAGTCCTGTTGGCGAAAATGCCTTGTTGATTCTAGAGGTCAGAGGAGAATGGGCCGACTGATTCAAGCTGATAGAAGAGCAACTTTGCCTGAAATAACCACTCGTTACAACCGAGGTATGCAGCAAAGCATTTGTGAAGCCACAACACGCACAACCTTGAGGCGGATGGGCTACAACAGCAGAAGACCCCACCGGGTACCACTCATCTCCACTACAAATAGGAAAAAGAGGCTACAATTTGCAAGAGCTCACCAAAATTGGACAGTTGAAGACTGGAAAAATGTTGCCTGGTCTGATGAGTCTCGATTTCTGTTGAGAGTCAGAATTTGGCATAAACAGAATGAGAACATGGATCCATCATGCCTTGTTACCACTGTGCAGGCTGGTGGTGGTGGTGTAATGGTGTGGGGTATGTTTTCTTGGCACACTTTAGGCCCCTTAGTGCCAATTGGGCATCGTTTAAATGCCACGGCCTACCTGAGCATTGTTTCTGACCATGTCCATCCCTTTATGGCCACCATGTACCCATCTTCTGATGGCTACTTCCAGCAGGATAATGCACCATGTCACAAAGCTCGAATCATTTCAAATTGGATTCTTGAACATGACAATGAGTTCACTGTACTAAAATGGCCCCCACAGTCACCAGATCTCAACCCAATAGAGCATCTTTGGGATGTGGTGGAACGGGAGTTCGTGCCCTGGATGTGCATCCCACAAATCTCCATCAACTGCAAGATGCTATCCTATCAATATGGGCCAACATTTCTAAAGAATGCTTTCAGCACCTTGTTGAATCAATGCCACGTAGAATTAAGGCAGTTCTGAAGGCGAAAGGGGTTCAAACACAGTATTAGTATGGTGTTCCTAATAATCCTTTAGGTGAGTGTATATATAACATATAATATCACAATAGCTTATAAGGATACAACACTCTTGCCGAAGAACTGCGTGGAATCAGGATGCTGAAGCGTGAAGATCCCGCCCGCTGACTCATGTATGTCGACGGTTAAGAAGTAGAAGGCTTCTAGACGAGAGATGAATCGCTATCTAGAAGGAAGAAAATTCGGAGGAATGGTGTTTGCACGCCTGCTTTTATGTCGGACAGCTTCGCGCCTAAAAGGCCGGGGCTTAAACACCATAGCGTCAGCTTCCTGACGCAATGTCAAGTGTACTGAGTCATAAGGGAACTAATACAGCTCCTTTCTTTCCAGCTCAGTGCAAGTCTGACCAGCAGTGACCCTCCCTCCATACAGCTGATTCCAAGAACAACCAGCTGTTGTCCTGCCTGCCTCTGCTCTGCAGATCAGAATACAGGGGTCAAACAACAACCATTATGTTTAAACGCTTTTAGCAGTTACAGAATCAAGGACCTGCCTTCTTAAACATTTAATGCTTAGTGTTATCAGGAATTCTATTCATTCAGTGTGTAATTTTTCATACTTGCAACCTGTGGAAAGCCTTAAAGCAATCTGCACCTTACCAGCACCTGTTTCAAGCAAAATGCAAAAATATTAACCCTAAAATGCATAGAAATTTCAAACACTCTCACGTATTCGGCTCTTTAGAGACCCGGCACGTATTTCTATGTTTCTGCTAGTGTCACATTTACAAATATAAAAGAGAAATCTAGAACAGGGTTCATTACTTCACACTGAAATTTCATGAGACACAACTGGTTGTCAAACACATAATCAGCTTAACACATAAGATACACATAAGCTTCAGATTAGCTACAAATAAGTATTTTCTTAGGCATTATAGAGTCTAAATAGAGCACAACTTACATCATTTCAGTATTACACTCAAATGACAACAGTCATATCATACTGTTTATGTGTTACACTTGCTATAGTTTACTTCCATGTTGTTTCTTCATCAAACAGCAATGTCAAATGTAAATCAACTCAATCACTGAAACAACTGCACTACCTTGATTAAAATAAATAGCATGTACAGTTGTGGCCAAACATATTGGCACCCTTTCAAGATAAAAGCCTCATGGGACCGGATTCTATGGTCAGATGAAACACAAATAGAGCTTTTTGGCAGCAAACACCAGTGATGGGTTTGGTGCACACAGAGAGGTCGCCATATGGAAAAGTACCTCATGCCCACAGTTAAATATGGTGGTGGAGCTTTACGTTTATGGATTGGCCCCAATTTACGTCCATTGTAAATGCCTCACTGGAACCGAGGTTTTTAAAAAAAAAATATAATAAAAACATTCCTTGATAGCTGATATGTCATTTCTTAATACAAGTTAGTGTGTACTCTCAGCTCTGTGAAAGACATTTGACCATATTTATATAAATTCTGCAAAATTCCACAGATTTTCCCTCATAGTTTCAACACAGAAAATGTGAAAAAACAAATCAACAGATTCCACCTGGGACTACAGATAAGTAAGCAAGAACTAGAATGCAAAGCTGTTTGGACAAGAACACTCACACCCTGTCTGAATACTCAAGAGCTCAAATGTCTTATAGAGCACGCCAAAAAAATGTAAATTAACTCCTTCCCTTAAAGTTACAATTGACCTCAAATTATTATTATTTTTATTATCATTCTTAACTGAGATAAAGGGGCGGCACGATGACTCTGTGGTTAGCACGGTCACCTCACTGCAAAGGTTCGAGTCCCGGCTCATCTGGGCCTTTCTGTGTGGAGTTTGCATGTTCTTCCCGTATTCACGTGGTTTTCTCCAGGTGCTCCGGTTTCCCCCACAAGTCCAAAAACATGCAGGTTAAGTGAATTAGAGACTCTAAATTGCCCCGTAGCTGTGAGTGAGAGTCCCCCAGCCACTGGGGGTTGCGTCAGGAAGGGCATCTGACATAAACCTTTGCCAAGTCAAATATGTGGATGACGGATAGTCCGCTGTGGCGACAGTGGCGGAGCTAGGGGGTGGCCACCCCACACGCAATTGCCATTTTTGAGCACAAGACTTAACATGTACTGTACTAAAATTTCTGTGCCACCACAGACTGATCGCTGGCCCCTGCCCGGCCACCCCTGTGAAAGTGGCGACCCCTAACGGTAGCAGCTGAAAGATGAAGATTCTTAACTGAGATAAAATATGTGAAAAGGTATCTTTTGAGTGATTGCAGAACTGGTGCTATCTTGTCCTCCTAAAGAGGGAATTCCTTCCTCCTTGTTTTCTCTACTACTGGATAAATAAAGACAAAACAAAGTCAGCAACAAAGCTGACCACAGCTTGGCAACAATGTGGTAAATCCCTCAGTGAAAACATGTACATTTCACAGCCTAGCTGGGGTGGAGACAGTGTTTTGCCACTTTAGACCGTATCCTGTGGTCAGACAGCTGGAAAGCCATTTGTTTGGACACTAAAACTCACACCCTGTAGTGTAATTTGTGATGTTGACACAAGCCTTTATGCAAGCCTCCAGTTGTAATCGCTATAACCACTTCATGGCACCCTCTAAAACACATCAAGACATTGCAAAACTCCAGGAGAGAGGAAAAAATATAACAAGCTAAACATATGTCACCCTGAAATTCCCAGCATGAGACTTTTGTGCCTGCTTGTGTACACATGACTACAACATCAAGCAACAATTGACTCAGTTTGAACTCTTTATTGCTTAGCGGCCGGGATGGGGGAGGAAGAGCTCACAACAAGAGCACTCTACTGAAAACACACTCCTGACAGAGCTAGATGAAGCAAGAAATCTGTGCTTTGCGAAGAATGACTCAGAGCCAAGACAAGTCAAACAACACTCACCATCCTCAGCTAGTAGTAAAAATAGGAAGAAATGACAGGAAAGAAGTAAACAAATTAGTAAACAAAATGTACTGTGGCAATACCATGGACGTTCCTTAGCCGACCGCAGGCTTCTGGTGGGAACGTAGCCCTGCATAAATGTTTTTAGGTATGCCGGAGCAGACCCAGTGACTGTTTTGTATGCCAGCATCAGGGCCTTGAATTTAGTACGTGCATGAACCGGCAGCCAGTGGAGAGAGACAAAGAGTGGTGTAACATGTGCTCTCTTTGGTTCATTAAAGACCAGACGTGCTGCTGCATTCTGGATCATTTGGAGAGGTCTAATAGCACATGCAGGAAGGCCTGCAATGAGAGCGTTACAGTAGTCCAGTCTAGTTATGACAAGTGACTGAACGAGTAGTTGTGTGGCATGTACAGAGAGGAAGGGTCTTATCTTCCTGATATTGTAGAGAACATCATAAGTCACAATGGGCAATTTTCTTTGGGGAAAAACTATCAATTTTGTTGATTTTTGACTGTTTTGGGTTTTCTATTCTTTTTGATAAAAAAAAAAATAGTTTTTTAAATGCAGTGTATCAAATTGCTTCAGCTGAATGCCTAATTGTAAATATATGATTATGTTCCAAGTATGTTTTGTGATACCGAATTGATGTTATAAAGAGACAGATATGTCATATTAATATGCACATGTAAGCACTGAACATGCAAGAGAGGAGTCCCTGCATTGTTTTTTTTACTTAAACTGTTATCTCAATATAATTTTATGTATACTAGAATAAATAATACAATAATATATTTTTACTGAATTGCATAAATCTCAAAATCTGATTCTGGGTCAATGCAACTTTAAATGATTGAACAGGTCACAAATCAAGATTGTAAAATTACTCACTTAAGAACTCTAAAATCTACATCGCTCTGGTCCGTACTCCTGCCCATTTCTCCTGCATTCAACATGCTGACTATGAGTAGTGATTGTTCGCTTACCATCTAATCTACTCAGACCTTGACATGTGACCTTGTTGGAGATTCACATGTGAGTGGTCATAAAGTTTTGGCTTATCAGTGTATTCATTAACATTAGATAACTAATAGTGACCAATAAAATGTATAAATAAACATGGGCTCAATCATTTCTCAATACACGCCTATAGTACATTGGACCATGCCAGAGAGTTCTGGTAGCTCTGTAATTTGCCAAAATGCTACATTTGACTATTCTGATACTCTTCTCTGTGGAATATGGAAGCCTGACCTTTGGCCTTGTTTCGTTATATGAATTTCTGAGATCTGAATTTAAGAGATTTGTATTTGAAGTTCTGAATTTCTTCCTAATCTAAAAATCTGAAACCTGTAAATGTATAATCCGAATATGCAGGCATACAGCTCTACAAATCTAGAGCTGAAGGCCTGCTGATAAAAAAATAAAGAAGATGTATATTTGTAAAACATTCATATAAGTGTAGTCACATGTTTTGAATTCAAATGACCAAAATTCAGATTCAAATGCTTCAGAAGTTCTAGTTCTAGCTCCATAGTTTCATTAGTGGCTTACATAAAACTGGATTTAAAAAAACACATGAAATACTGAAAAAACTTTTCATTTAGTATCATGTATGTTTACAATTATTAGTAAAGTAATAACTAAAAACTCTGTATGTTTACAATTATTAGTAAAGTAAAGACAAAAAACTCCAGACAACACGAGGTGTGGAAAATAAGATATGATCTAGGAGATTTTACAGCTTTATACCGTGCATGCCATTGAAGAGATGGAAAGTCTTTCCCTCTCAGCCACGTTTTCATTCCCATTAAAAGATGGCGCTACCATGAATAAGGTCTATTGCTTGCACAGAAGCTGTGTCTTGTTTCGAAAGTTGCGTGCTAGGTAGGATGCATCCTTTGTAGGCTGCAGTTTGTCCTCTAAACATGCCTCGTTTAAACAAGATGGCCTTAGTAGGACAAACGGAAACGGAACGTAACATGGTTGCTATGATAGCACGCCGCTCTTTAACAAGCGCGAGTGTTTGAGTGAGAAGGGAACAAAGTCCCTTTAGAAGGGAATGTATGAGGTACATTTTAGGAGAGCTATAATGATGTAAAGAGAAAATAAAATAGAATTTACAGGTGTACTTGTAGTCTAATACTTTATTTTATTTATATATTCATATAATTATACATATTATATACTCTGCACCCATCTACTAAGGTACTTCTACTTGGGAATTAACATTACTTGCGTTTAAACATCATATTTACAGGCAAATTGGCGTCATTTTGTTTTTTGACATTTCCATTGAAGCAAAGAATTATGGGTTGTGAGTGCCCACGAAGGGTCCTCATGTATACTTCTAATTCCCTTGAAAGAAGGTCACATTCAAAGGCTGCATTCAAAGTGTCCTACTCGCTTTTCTGAAACAAGACAGCCACGATGACGTGTGCGGCTTAAATTAAAGGTGCGCAGAGTAATTTTTTGGTACGTTACCTTGGACTTGGACACTGACACCTAGGGGCATGGATGCTGCATCATTCAAACGCAATAGCTTTAAATTAAAGATGTAATCATAGCAATTCACTTTTCAAAGTTAGCCATGTTAAATTTCATACATGTTTCTTGAGGAACTTTTATTTTGACACCTGTCACAGAATAACATATTATGTAGGCAACTTGCTGACCATAATGGAATTTGGTCAAATACAAGCTATTTTCAGTGTAAAAACGTACAACATGCATTAAATATTTGCTAATATACATAAATGAATGTGTTCCAGTCGACTTGAGGGGGTCGTTCGTGTGCAACTTCCAAAGTGGGAACTCGTATTTACATGTAATTCCAATAGCGGTGAAGGCAGCATAATTGAGTATTCGGCTGGTCATGTGATCCGACCATGGCAGCCCCCATGAGGGGACCCTCTCCATGTAGAATAAAACAGTTTTTATTCGGTTAATGATATGACTAAAATCTTCATCTCACGTGAGTGCTCATGATATTATACATGCGTTTCAAAAATACAATTAATTTCAATGAGTATAATTTTTATTTATAAGGAAAAATACCGAGTGCACCTTTAATGAATCCACAAACAGGTGGACTACCAACATCCCAATTAATGTATCATTTAGGGAAAGCTCATAGGCTTGCTTCAGCTGTTTTCTTAGACGATGCCTTATGCATAACAGTTTGACAATCCATTAAATAATTAACAGAGGGTTAAGGAGATGAGATAAAATAATAATAATAACAAAACAAATGGGTAACACCACAGACTTGACACACTAAAGTGGTTGTCCATATGACTATGACATACATGGGAAATTAAGCCAAAAAACATCTAAAACCATCACCTTTCGAACTACAGACAAACATCAGTCAAAAACATGATAAACATCTACCCTAATGTATTTGAAAACGTGTAGGATATGTGAATGATAATAACTTACAAAAAATAAGCCTCGGCCATACTGACACCCTCACGCGGATGCAGAGTTCAGCATTATTGATTGGGATGGCTTAACCAAAAGAACAAATGCATGACACATTTTCTGTTGATCACTCCAGATCACATCCAAAGCGACAGACAAAACAGGTGTGACTGTTTTGCATCATTAATCCATCACATAGCAACATATGCCATGAAAAAACCTCATCTAAAGACGCGCGCGACGCTTTCATTAGCAGAACTACATGCTGCATCAATGAGACGTGCAAAAGAGAAGGTAAAACTGCTTGATAAAATCACTATCGTGAAACAAATAGAGTGAGCATCAATTGTAACGGCACATTTGTCTTCATGACAGCATCTCTACGTCGCATGGTTTCCTGTCGCCTCAAAGCCACATTTGCATCTAGTGACATTTCCGTTTCTTATGTTACTCGTATAAAATTTTTGGTTGTATGAGAAAGCGAGATGTTTAAGAAAAAGAGATCATGAGGAAAAGCCCATGCACACGGACCTGCGATGCCGATTCAAATTAATCTGCGGCTGTCCTCAGTCACATCTTGCAGATTTCATCCTCCCCTTCATGCGAAACACAAACAGGGTCCCTGCATCGCAAGATTTGAATATCTTCGCTCACATTTCTGCATTAATTCATCCCAGATGCGCACAGTAAAGCGCTGTCACGCCAAGACTGGCAAACAGGGGAAGAGCAACACGCATCCAGTTGCCTGATTAACTCATTCATTACAAGACTGCTATTATATGTTGGCTAATTTTATTGAATTGAACCTCACGCATCCTATCTAACCTGAGATTTATATTAATGTCTAAGCTATTCTTGGTATAGCGTAATGAAAGTCTGTTTCAAAGTCCTTCCAATACACTTTAGACATATAATTAAATATCGAAATACCACATTGTTTCAATAAGCAATATTTAACGTGGAACTTTTGCCAGAAGCATGATGCACCAGTTGCGGTTTACTGTGTTTGGCGCCCCCACTGGTGCAAGTGTGTATTGAATATTATTTGATGCATGATGCTGCAGGAGAAAATGTATTGTATATTATTTCAAAGCACTTTGCTTGAGTCCACCTCTAGAAATTCTGATTGAGTGAGACATTATTACAGAGATAAGGCAGCCATCCAACTGATAATAGGATTTATTAAATAGAGAATTATCAGTTTGTTCATAATATGAAAGCACATACAAACACAATTCAGAGTGTTTTGTAACAGGAAATGAAAATTCAAAAAAATTCTGAAAACAAAGACAAGTTTATTAAAAAAATTACTAGCTTTTATCTATCTGATTTAACTGCCATTATTGTTGCAGTATGTACAAAATTATCTATTCAAAAGAGAGAGCAGCCTCATCCCATATTAAACAGCAAATATTAAATCTTTCAACAAATATGGATCTTCCATTTGATTAATGCATTCTGAAAAATCCCCCCTGAGAAGTACATAAGCAATAGAACTAGGATCATGTATAGACATTACTGGTGTGAGTGAGGAATTCAATCAGATGACGGTGTGAAATGGGATTCACTTAAACCTCAATTCTGTAAAATATTACAAGCTTAATGTAAGGCATGATGTACAGTTATACTGCTTCCAAATTTAATGAATGGTCAGGGTTCAATGTTCATCATTAGCCTTAGTGGGTAAAATAAAATGTTCATATACTTAAGGCTAAAAAAAAAAAAATACAGATTTTTGCTTAGAGGTCAGGGTGGTAACACTTTTTCATACGGGATGATACCGCAAAATCTATTTAACCTAAATGGAGTGTAATAATAGAGTAAGAGTTTTAAATCATTGTACCGTTATGTTCTAAATTTGTCTTTCAGCGGATTAAAGTAACAAAGCAATAATTTGAAAGTCAATGTAATGTTGGTGTCCCTCTGAAGTAAATCATATAGGGTGCTTCAATATTTCTCTTTTGGAGTAGAAAGATATTTAATCTTGCAGGTAGGCTGGAATAGTTCATAATTGGCATAAATAAGGAGTATTACTTAAATGAAAATTCGGTGATAATTTACTCACCCTCATTACTCATTCCAAACCCGTGTGACTTTCCCATGTAAAACACAAAAGAAAAAAAAAAATGCAATGCCGATAACGACTCACTTTAAAACATAAAAAGCTTATGTCAGAATTGACAGAAAAATGACTTGCATTTCAGGTTATTTCTCATTAAAACCTAACATATGGCTTCAGAAGACTTGGAATGTCATAGGAGCCTCATGGATTTCATTTATGATACATTTGGATGCTTTTGGACACTATTAACTGTCATTATATTGAATTGACACACTAGGATTTTCAAAGAAATTTTGCTCTTGTGTTCCACATAAGACAGACAGTCATACAGGTTTGCAATGACACGAGGGTGAGTAAATGATGACAATGTCATTTTTTGGGTGAACTGTTCCTTAAAGTCCTTTTCCCATGTGCTGAACATTTTCTCTATCCCTGTTGTGGAGTTGAGCATTTTGGACAGCGTTCTGCCTCTGGTAAAATGAGGAAGTCGCAGGTGGCAGCCCGCTCAGGAAGAACCGGCTCTGGTCCAGGTGTAGAACATTTCTTGGAAAAGCCCTGGCAGACAGCATACTTTTCCAGGTCCTCGAGGAGGGCAATAACCTCTGTTGTTGTTGTGAGACGAGTAGGATGGCTGTCGTACAGTTTGTGGGTGGGCAAGAGGGGTTGTTCCTGGACGCTGATGTGGTAGTGGAAGTTGGGCTCAATATGAACAATGGTGTCTGCCATAGTGGAGCGCTTGGAGCACTGCATTACCTGCAACCGTGGGCCATCCATCACAACGCAGTACCAGAGGACAGGAAGTACCGTGCTACGAAGAGACCTCAGGAGCTGCATCAGCTCATGATCAATGTCAATGCCTTTTGTTGCAGGGTCACTGTCAGCTATACTGAATATCTGGGTGATCTGCAGAAGCCAGCATACAAAGCAGTCTTGAGTGTGGAGTAATAATTTTTGTAACTACTTATAGACATACCATACACAATTTATGACAATATCCATTAAATGGCTTCTTACCGATGGGGAAGACTCAACATCCTGTTCAGCAGCACCAAAATAATAGCTTGGGGGAAATGGCACACTCTCGCACCTTGCTGCAGAAAGAAAATCTTGCTGAATTTCTGGTCTCTACAAATAAAGATAAAATGGAAATAAAGCCATGTAATCAGACCGAGCAAACACAGCAAGCAATTAATGGCTGTATAATGTCCATTGAAACCCTAATGAAATTGTTCCTTTTAATTTGTGTATTTGCTTGGGCATAACTTTCAGCCACCTGAGGAGAAACCATGTACTCAATTGTGTTCATTGTGCCATTCTTTAGAGGTACATTTTTATATATATAAAAAAAACAAAAAACACCTACATCAGAGCACTATTAATTTAATATAATCATTCTAAACAGAGAAATGAAAATGTATCAGGGTGATAATTTAGTATTGGCAAGTTATCTAGAGGCCATGCCTTTATTTTTTGTCTTGATTCATTTGCCCTATTCATTTAGCTCTGATTTAAGAAATCTTAAACCCTATTCCTGAGCGGGAACAACATCTGAAGTTAGCAGGCACACTCACTGGAGGAAATACTGAATTGTTTGCTGATTTAACTTTTTACCAGCCATCACATGGCTAACTTACTTACCTGCTAAATTAATTTTCCACTAGCCTAATCTTTTCAAGTGATGAAGCTTAAGAAAAACAACCATAAAGAGCTTACAACAGACAGAAGGCCTCTGCTATTGATGCCACTGCCTTGAAGCCCATTTTCTTTGATCATTTCCACCCTTCCTACGTGCAGCTGGTGGCTGATCTTCTCAAGACATGGGAGATGACAGAGAAATGAGATATGAATATAATTGTATAGGTCTAATAAAATCATAAGAAAATGGAACTAAATGTGCTCAGAGCTGCATGCCTTTAACCAAACAAGCTCTGCTCTAGGATCAGTTTTTTAATCATCATGACTTGATGATTTAGATTACATGGATTGGAGAAAGCTGATCCCTGGTAAGCACTGATGGCGTAAACATACCTCAACTTTTTGGGAGCTGTAGAGTGGGATGTTGTTAAGCATATAACTGTTTGGAATGTCAGAATAACTGTAAGCCTAAGTCAACAAAACAGGAAAACACGGTTGTTGAAAGCGGAAAAAAAAGAACATACACAAGGAATGTTAAAATGTTGGCATGACAAAGCCTTGCCTTAAGTTGAAAATTGTTTAAAAGCTTTAAGTTAGAAGATTTTGTCTAGATACATGGGTCCTATCGCATCTACAGGTAAATAAAAGATAATTATAAAAAGTCTGGTCGAATAAGAAAGCATACTAAGTCAATATGGACTGTGCTAAATTTGGTGGACATGTGCTCTGTGAGGAAGTATGGTCAGAAATGTATCATGCATGTTTATGGATTAGGGCTGGGTTCAAATATCGATTTTCCAATGCATCGGGATCTTCATTTGAACACTATCCATTCTTAAATCCCAAGATTGAGCTTTTATTTTTATATGCAAGCAAAATTAACATTGTAGCAAATGTACCCATATGAATCGATATCGGAATTGATAGCTAGTAAATCTGAATTGAATCGGGAAATCTGTATCAATACCCAGCCCTACTATCGATATTTAATCATCAGATATGGGAAAATCTAGAGCAGATCAGGCCCAGACAGAATCTGCTCACTTTATGCTAACTGAGAGAAATCCTACAGAAGGGATTTAAACATAAATCTAAGAGTACTACACTCTTATTTGAAGCTAAAATTAGCCAAAATATTAAAAAAATAAACATACAAGGGGTGGGGGATAAGTAGATATTGTGAATGACCTATGTCGCAATTTTGCAGAAATCTGCAGAGTTTCCTGCCGTTTCTGCACACGCAGATTCCATCTAGGCCTGTTGATTAGTTAGAAAAGATAAAGCACATGGAGTAAGTCTGAAGGTCTGTGCTATGTTTGTCGGGTGTAGCTTGAATGCTCTAGGAGGAGTATAATAACCGTATGTTGGCTTTGTCAAGCCAACATAACTAAAGTAATAACCAATATTACTCCACTACCATACCTTTCCATTATAATTGGGGATGAGGAGCCTGTCCCTTTTCAGCATCTGTGCAGAACCGGAGAAAGTCTTTGGGGTCTCATAACGTTCAGCCTCATTATCCGAGACCTCGAAATCCCACAATCTTCTATTTCTGGGTCTACCACGTGAATATGTATAACGTGGCCTTGGCCTGCCACGTTCCTCTGGAATAAGCATTTCTGACTGATTCTCATCCATGGGCAGCAAATGCTTCTGTTAAATACAAATATTGAGACAAGAACGGCAATTAATTCCAGTCCCTTAAAGGAATAGTTCATCCAAAAATGAAGATTCTCTCATTATTCACTTACCCTGATGCCATTCCAGATGTGTATGACTGTCTTTCTTCAGCAGAACACAAATGAAGATTTTTAGAAGATAGAGCTCTGTCAGGTCCTTATAATGGAAGTACAAGAGTGTCAGCACTTTGATGGTCCAAAAGTCACATTTAGGCAGCAAAAAAGTAATCCATGTGATTCGAAGTCAATCGATTGTCTTCTGAAGCGAATCAATACGTTTGTGTAAATAATATAACAATAATTAAAACTTTATTAACTTTTAAAAAGCGCTTCCTGCCAGTGGCTGACGCAAGCGCGTCAGCGTGTTCACATGAGAATTCGGAAGCAGCGCTTATTTTCAATGGAAGAACAAACATCATGTGAGAGTTCAGCCATTTCAAAAAGCATCAGAGCCCTGGATGGAAGCGTTGATTTAAAGTTAAACATTTTTTTATTCATTTTAATTATCGACTTACATAAACCTATCGATTCGCTTCAGAATACATTCACTGATCGACTGGAGTCACATGGATTACTTTTATGCTGCCTAAATAAGACTTTAGGACCGTCAAAATGCTGGCACCAGTTTAATTCCATTATAAGGACCTGGCAGAGGTAAGTGATTAATGAGAGAATTTACATCTTTGGGTGAACTAACCCTTTAACCTTTCTGTGATTAAAAATGTAACAATTATTTTAGTACTACTGAGGATGTAAACCCAACCCCTAACACAACTTTGTTCTGAATGTGCATCTTAGTCCACACTGTCATATAAACTACTAAGTAGTAACTATTTAAGTCTCACAACCATTGACACAGTAGTCTTTTTGACAGATTCAAAACAGATTTAAAAAAACCAAAACATATGTGCCATTCATTTACAAATCAGAACAAGTCAACGGAACCAAACATCATGGCAAAGTATTTGGTCCCAATTATTCAGTTCTCCATTCCCAACCCTAGAAGACTAAGTGTTAAATAATGTTCCATACACAAGCAGTGTCTCAATCAGCTCCCTAACTCCCTATGTTGTGAACACAAATTCAGGCACTGGCAAGGGTTCTGATTCACTGAGCATTGGGACACTTATGTCTCAAATCACCTGCAACACAATTACGAGCTTGTGCTTTTAAACGCAGCTGGTATTAATCAGCAACAACGCTGTATTTAAATTTTCCCTTTCTAAGAGAAAAAAAGGCTTTGGCATCTTAAATTTACGCTTGCATTCGTCCTCTAACAACTTGAGACTTTCATAAGACCCGATAATATTTCCGGTTAGTGATGCTCCCTGGTATTTACGGTGCATTTTGGGAATTTGTAGAGTGTGAACGTGCAGTGTACTGGAACGATTTTGCGATTGGGACAGCCTTAGAAATGGCAGACTCACTGATCAGAGCCATGACTGCTGAACTAGGGAGCTGATTGAGATGCACCCTAGATCAGGGGTTTTCAAACTTTTTAATGCCAAGGACCCACAAATATGACAATCTCCTTGCGAGGGACCCACTCGTAAAATATATAAAAAGGTCACTATTCATTTTTCTTTTTTTTTTTCTTTGCTCCCCAATTTGGAATGCCCAAATCCCAATCTGCACGAAGTCCTCGTGGTGGCGTAGTGACTCAATTCGGGTGGCAGAGGACAAATCTCAGTTGCCTCTGCATCTGAGACTGTCAATCCGTGCATCACATGGCTTGTTGAGCGCATTACTGCACATGTGGAGGCTTCACGCTATTTTTACGCAGCATCCACACACGCTAGTCTCCGCAGCATACACATACAACTCACCACGTGCCCCACCAAGAGTGAGAACCCCATTATAGCGACCACGAGGAGTTTAGCCCATGTGACTGTACCCACCCTAGCAACCGGGCCAATTTGGTTGCTTAGGAGACCTGGCTGGAGTCACTCAGCACGCACTGAATTTGAACTCGCGACTCCAGGGGTGGTAGTCAGCGTCTTTTCTTGACTGAGCTACCCAGGACCCCAAGGTCGCTCTACATTATGTATACTGACAATAATGTTTTTTACAAAAATGTTTAATTGATGCGAGTGATATTATAAAAGACAATTTCGCTTTTATATTGTAATTGTACAAAAGCCAAAATAAATGGAATATTATTTTAGCTTTGTAAATTTTTAAAGCATATTTCCCAAGCAAAACTTTTTTTTTTTATCTGTATCGTATCGGTCAATAATTTTCATATCGATGCATCCCTAATTATCTGGTAAATATTTAGCCTACAGTGATAGTGTCTTTTTTCTACTCAATAACGTGTAATAATAAGTGATGTTAAAAATATTTTGATTAAACTGAAATGGCAATTAGCCAAATTCAGTAAATAATATTATTTTTACATTTATGATCACTTTTTTTCTTTCTCTGAAATTTTCCACCCCCTAGCACCCCCCGGACAAAGTTTAAAAACCCCTGCCCTACATAATCTAATTCACATTCGAGGTGAAAACATGAAAATCATTATAAATACCAATAATATAATCAGTATCATATGTTCAAAAGCCCACCATAGCCTCTCTTTCACACTGCCGTAGACGGCATTTCTGTCTTTTTTTATTTCTGCCTCCAAACTTGGGTTTATCCATGCAAAAATCGCAAGTTCCACAGTCCGTACGCCGAACGCAACCTCTACATTTCCCACAGGACCGGCGACGTAACTTTCCTGCAACCATCTGCAGATCAATCGAACAAGATGAAATAAAAAGAAGAATTATTTGAAAAAGACCAAGGACACCATTTTAAACGCTCTCATTGAATCTGACACTATGAAATATTTGCAAAAGCCATTTAAAGTTTAGTCAGCCAACTATTCTCATTATTAACTTAAATTCTAAATAGTTATCAATCTATATCTTACTTCCAAAATTTTACCAAATAGTTCAATGGAATCAAGTTCTACCTCATAGCCATAGTCACCATCATTACCGCCAAGGAACAGAGACACATCCTCTGAGTCACTGTACTGTGCCAAGGAGCTCTGTTCACAGGAAAACAATATTTTGATTTACAGCAATCCCTCTGATCACTTTTTCTGAATTATTTAAGTGACCGTTACCTGTGATTCCTCAAAATCCATGACTGAGGGCTGAAACTGAGAAAAGAGGGAAAACTCAATGACTACAAACACTTTACAATCAAAATCAAGTAACAGTACATTGTGTGGAAATAAACAATGAAACCATGATAACACCAGTACTGCATAAAGAGGTTTCTTCTCACATTTTGAATGCTTGAAGCTGTGCTAATGGATCCAAACATGTTTGAAAATTGTCCTCCTGACGTCTGTGGATTAACCTAAAATGGGTTAGGGATTAAAGATAATTTATAATGTCTGCAACAAACCATTTAACACAAAAGACCATGAAATGAGCAAGACAAACATTACCTTATATATATATATATATATATAGACAGAAGATTTGTATCACCGCTAGTAAATTCTATTTTTATACAAACGTGAGATAATCATGAAGAATATCTGCAATCAAACAACAAAAATGCACAAAATCAGAATTTATCCATTGTACCTTTCCACTCTTGTCCCTACGGATGGGGCGTAAACACTTTCTTTTGCGACATTTAACGATTTTCCGGGAGCGGATATTCAGTCGAAGACGAAGCTTGCCATTTCTGCAGCTGACACATTTTCCACAGTCCACCATGACTTGGCAACCCCGGCACCGGCCACATGGCACCCACTAAACAACACAAAATTCAATCATAAATTTGTTGTTCAAATGTAACAATTGTTAAAGACAACACATTACATTAGGGAAAAAATTAATAAACATACCTTTTTGTAGGGTTTCCTGCTTTTCTCTATTGCTAAAACAAAACCAAATAATTACCATGATGTTAACTGAAATAACAGACTATTTAAAGCACACAGAAGCCAAAATAGCTGCTTCCTCCCTGACACTCACAAAACATGAGGCATGGCACTAGTTGACTTACGTATGATAACCTCAGGCCTGCAGTTCTGGCACATAGTTTGTCCCTCTTCAAATGTAATAGTTTTATTACATTTCACGCAGACACTGAATATAAACAAAACGAGAGGGAAAGAAGACATTTGCACTAAAGTATTTAACATTAAGGCTAAAGCATAGGAAAAAGAAAAGTCAGTTAAGTAATTTGCATACCTCAAGAAAGGTTTTGAAGTTCCAACACTGCCATTCACAAGCCTGTCAGAACCCACCAAAGGAGGAGCAGTTGGCTTCGCTGGAATTTCAGTCAGACTAATATTAGGAGGAGTGTTGAAGCGTGGGACAGTTTTAACTGTCATGGTTGTGGACTTCTCAACCTTCGGCTTCACATATGGGCCTACTCTCTGGAAGGCACTGTGATTTGATGAAGATACTGGACTACTGGACCAGCCACCTGCATCCTTTAATTTATTTGGCACTTCAGCGGAGCCTCCGAAGTATAGCAGGGAAGATTCCACTTTCCTCTTCTATGGGTAAATAGGGTGAAATGATCGAAATCAAGGCATTAGTAGGAAAACCTGAAAGAATTGACCATTTCTGGAAAAGTAAAAACTGAAAAAGTATGCAGTTGATGAACATTTCTTCCTCACCCTTCCTCTTTTTGGAAGTGCGTCATCAAGGATTTTGCCCGTCTTGAAATCAAAGTTTGTGAGGTCGAGGGAAGGACTAACATATCTCAAAAGCTCAACCCTACTTCTCACTTTATGACCGCAAGGACTGAAATAAAAAGACAGAATTTATAAACCGATTCAACTGTAAAGGTTACCAGTTTCATTCTAATTCAGCCGTTTAAAGATACCTTGTATAGTACGTGTCACTGCGTCCTTCACTTGTGCCTGATCTACGGAAAACCTGTTTGCGTTTCCATCCTTCACCTAATGAAGGGCATTCTTCCCAGCCTTCATCAGCCTCACACTGCGGTCTCCTACGAGGTTTAAATCTGGAAAAACACATACAAATGTTTTAGCTCCACCAATAATGAAATGTGGAGCATAATAGGAGAATGGCAGGCCTTGTGTGTTTATGTTTACATTTGATTTGTTTGAAATGTGGGTGTTTGAATTAACGAGCATTCCATCAATGTAAGTCTATGGGATTTTTCCCATTTTTTTTTATCATCCGCTGTGCAAAACCGTTTTTCCGTTCAATTAGAAAAGATATTGCAATGAGATTCAGAACAGTTTGAAATAAATATTTAACCCCAAAAAAATTTACCATTCTCTCATCATTTACTCATCTTTATGCCATAGCAAATGTCTTGACTTCAAAATGACTTTCTTTCTTCTGCTTAACACAAACAAGGGATTTTTAAAAGAAAATGTAATCTCTAAAGGTCCACAGATGGTGGCCAGAACTTTGACACTCCAAAAATCACATTAAGGCAGCATTAAATGTAATCCAATAGACTCCAGTGGTAAAATCCATATCTTCTGAAGCAACACGATAGGTGTGTGTTAAAAACAGATAAATATTTAAGTACTTTTTAAAAGATCTGTGCTACCAGCACACTAAATTGAGATTCAAAATAGTTTTTTTTTTTTTCCCCAAAGTTCCTTGGCTCTACACACCTGATTAAACATTAGTTTGACAAAAGTTTGAGCGTAACAATATTTTCTGCTTTCTTAGAGGAATAAAGCTCTCACCCTCATGTTGCTCCAAACCTGTATGACTTTCTTTTGCACAACACAAAAGATGTTTTAATGAATATCTCGGTCCGTATTTTCAATACATTGGCAGTGGATAGTGCCTCACATTAGAGCTTGTTATTTTTAGCTTTTAATATGAACAAAAATGCCACTATGAATGAGCTTCTCTCACAGCGCTCGTGAATGTTGGGTTGTTTCCACCTAAACTTATGGTATGCCTTGAGAAAACTTTAAATGACGCACAAGTCGCATGGAATAATCATATGATTCTATTGGGAGCTTTGTTAAACTTTAAAATTAGGCACTATCCATTGCAATAATACTGAAAAGAAAATCTAATTTAATGTTAAAGTTAACAACATGAGGGTGAACAAATTATTATTGACAGTTACAGAACTGTCATTTTTGGGTGAACTATTCCTTTCATAAAAGGGTTGCCACTCGTTTTGACAAAATAATTTAATTAATGATTTTCCAGTTACTTGCGATAACTTGATTTAGAAAAATAATTTACTTTAATTTTTTATCAAGACTAGCAAATCACACTCCAACCAAATTGGCCCGGTTGCTAGGGAGGGTAGAGTCACACGGAGAAACCTCCTCGTGGTCGTGATTAGTGGTTCTCGCTCTCAATTGGGCGCGTGGCAAGTTGTGCGTGGATCACGGAGAGTAGCATGAGTCTCCACATGCTGCGAGTCTCCGTGGTGCCATGCACAGTGAGCCACGTGATAAGATGCACGACTGACTGTCTCAGAAGCGGAGTCAACTGAGACTTGTCCTACGCCACCCGGATTGAGTAACCGTGCCACCACGAGGACCTACTAAGTAGTGGGAATTGAGCATTCTAAATTGGGAAAAAAGGAGATCAAATTAAAAAGACTAGGAAACTGTAACAACTGTAAATTCCCTGATTTTCCAGAACTGAGGGAACCCTTTAAAAAGCTATAACTCCTAGATACATGTTTATTGTGAGGGGTTGAAATGAGACTCCAGGTTATGTACATACCCGCCACTTCTCCCCCCTCTCAGCTCGCTCCCCGCAAGGCTCTCTGTTCCATCCTGGTCGCCGCTCTGAGCATCAACTTCATCACAGTCTTCTTCAAGTGGCTCCAACCAGTCACAAGGAGGAATGTCCGTGACTTGACTGTGAGGGTCTGTCTCCCCTTCTGTGACTTTGGCAGACTCATCTTGCGTCTCAGTTACGGCTTCCTCTTTATTGTTGTCCGTGACATGGTTCTGAATATCCTGAATTTCTTCGCTTGCCATGGGCTCTTTGTTTGCCTCAGTACTTGCATCTACCACTTCAGTTGGTGGTTCTGCAGGTGCCTCAGGTGTTACTTCCTCGGTCTCCATATTTGCAGAGCCCTCTTTTTCTCCTCTAGAGCTGCAACCAATAAGTCTGTATTAGTAAAACTACACTCAAAATATTGTGTCAAGCAGAAACAATTTCTGATTTACATAACCAAAAAGCAAAGTTGTTCAACATCTTCTCAACTGGAGCTCTTACAGCTCAATGAAAATGCATTATCTGAATACTCTCTACAATATGGAGAGCACTCAGATCAGATTACTGAGACCAGTAGCCAACTGACTGCCTACTAATGTTCTCCATATTAGGGTTAAACGGTGGTACTTGCTAAATCACGACTATCGATGTCTAAAATGATGTCTATGTAGTCATCTCGCTAGATTTTAAAACACAGCTTAAGACCCATTGTCGACATTATTTAGCGAGGTAGCTAAAGCGTTAGCTCGCGTGAATTAACTGTACATAACAAAGCCATTGAGGTATCGTGGGTTTGTTAGAGATATTGTATCGCGTCCGTCAAACTATAAGTCAATGCAGCACCGCAATTAAAATAAAATCCTACCTGCAAAACGCTTCTCACTTTGATATGTTTGAAAACCCAGACACAGCACAGGGACCGGAAGTGCTGTTGTAACCCGGAAACACGTGAATTAAATTCCTTGCTGTATGGCGTTTTTTCTTTATCTTTTTTTGTGTGTCAGTTTTAAATGTATTGCTGTATGATGTTGATATCAGATTTCTTACAGAATTTTGACTTTGCAATATTGATATAGACTTTCTCTCTCTCTCTGACCAGTGAACCATGTTATTTGTGTGTTTGGATCTTTTATGCGACACATGTTTAAATAAAATTTCCAGTGGGATAAATAAAACGGAAACCCCTGACCCATTAGAGTGCACTTGTTACATCATTGTAGTATAAAACGTAAAAGGAATATTATGGGTTTAATTTAAGTTCAACTCAATCGGCAGCAAAAAAAAAAAAAAACGCTAATATCTGTGTTACACTGAGGCACTTACTATAGGAGTTAATGGGGCAAATCTGTAAACATTAAAATGCTATCTGTTTCAAAAGTATAGAAAACGTAAACAATGTGCGTGTTAAAGGTGCAACATGTAATATACTTAGGCTACTGTACTTCAGCATAAAATTATCATAATACGTTATCAGATATTTAGGAAACAAGCTAAGTTGAAATACTGGGTCTTCAGAAAACAATGCTATAGCCAGTATATTGTACTTTGAAATGTCCGTTCTTGCTGGGCCGGAATTTCTGTTTGTATTTTGGCCTGTGTGATCCTGCCCACTGCCCATTTCTCTATAGTATTTCGACACCCCGGGTTGCCAGATTTGAAACAAGTTAGCATGTAAACACAGCGTGCTGCAGCTAACACTGACAGAGTTATAAAAAATCCACATGAGCTGGTTTATAGTGTAAGGCTCATCGCTTGCCATTTTCAGTTTACTCGTTCCTGTTGCGTGTCCTCAAACTGCATGAGCTTCGGGTCTGGGGAGGGGGCAGGGAGACAACCCTCTCCAATATTTTGAATTTGGACTGCAATACCCATTTTAATGCCAATGTTACATATTGCTTCTTTAAGTTTAGTGTGATAAATTGCTTAGTAAACTTTTCTTTGTAAATATCCAATTTTACAACTGTATTGCCATTACGACGTAATTCTAAATAACAGAAGAATTGAAGTGCTTTTATAACCTTCACATTTCTGCCTTAAACATAAAAAAAAATAGGCCCATTCACTTCCATGCCTTCTTCAACCTAGATTTTTGCTAGGAAAATTGTTTTGTGGAAATCGACATTATGCCACAAATTGTGTCGATTGATGTTAACATATCGAACCCTGAATATTCGTTTAATAATAATAGTTAGTAGGTTAATACATTTTTACCTAAATACTGTATATTACAAGAAAATAATAATTGTATTGATTAAAACTATTCTAAAATTAATATTCTTAAAAAGTTTGTTAACTTCAACGAGTTAACTTCCACCCTTAAACTTTTATATTGGTAGAAATCTGAAGGAAGACGGTCTGTTTGTATTCAAGTTCACAACAGGTTTTAAAGGAATAGTTCACTCAAAAATGAAAATGTCTTATCATTTACTCATTCTCATGCTGTTCCAGATGTGTATGACTTTCTTTCTTCTGCTGAACGCCAATGAAGATTTTTAAAATAATATTTTAACCAACATTTTGAATCTCAAGAAGCACATTAAGGCAGCATAAAAGTAATCCATATGACTCCACTGGTTAAATCCATATCTTCAGAAGTGATATGATAGGTGTGGGTGAGAAACAAATCAATATTTAAGTCCTTTTTTTTTAACTACATATTCTCTTCACTGCCCAGTAGGTGGTGATATGCATGAAGAATATGAATCGCCGAAAAGGAATGTGAAGATTGATAGTAAAAAAAGGACTTAAATATTGATCGGTTTCTCACCCACAATTATCATATAACTTCTGAAGACCTCTAAAACTAATATACAATTATATACAGTACATATGTAAGAATTTCTTTTCCATAAAAAAAATGCCTGTTGTAATTAAAGTCCCACATAAACTTACAAAATGTATATCAGGGTAAGTTTCTTGCTAACTTGATGTTAAATATGTATTTTAATTAATAGGTGTTATTAATGTTCCTTTTATTAGGCTACTATGAAAATTGTTAATACATTATTATTACTCTAACTAACAAACAAATTAATAATACGCAATAAACTGTTAACCACTGTAGCTAATAGTGAAGTAATGTTCACGTTAACACGTTATCTTGTATTAACAGATATAGCCTACATAAAATTAATGGTTATTTGTTTTATTTGTGTAATATTATTTGTTTCTCTGTGTATAGTGAAATTGTTTACCTATTTAGAAATATAAATTGAAATTATTTGATATCACGAGAAAAAGGCACCACCAACAGCATTAAAAGGCAAAAAAATGAGCAGGGGTGCAATAACATGCATTATTTTCTTAAAGTTTAATTCCATAAGTTACATTTAAATGTGTGTGTTTGTGTGTGTGTGTTTGTGTATGTATGTATATATATATATATATATAGCCTATTAGGGATGCACAAATCCATACTGAAGTCGGTCCGACGAGCCCGATCCAAATCATATACCGTGTAGTCATGTTTGTTAGTCGAGCTAAAAAAATGCCATAAAAGATCAATAAAATAGTTCATACGACTCGTGCATTTTATTCAAAGCCACTTGAAGACATGCGACAGCTCTGTGAATCACAAAACACTGTTTAATAAGTAAATATATAAAATGGCCACACATACTGCGCGTTAGTGAACAGACTCGCGACTAATTTTAGCCTTTAGTAGTGTGCAATATTTGAGTGCTACTATTCACGAACAACATCTCAGATGTAGATGCTCAAAAGTTCGATTCACTTATAATAGTTCACATACAGCGCGAATCGAGCATTTCGCGAGGCGCGATTATATTCAAAGGCAATGCGACGCGAATTAAGCGAATGGCGCTAAGTGAAAACGCTTTATTCACAAAATGAAAAATTTCAACTCGAGCGAGAAATTCGCATGGCGCGTTGTAACGAAAGCCTATCAGCATTGAGATTGTCCGGATGTCACTGACGTACTGACATAGTAGCAGAAGAAATCAGGAAAAATGGATGAGAAAATGGTCATAGCGGTGTGTGGGCACCCGGAATTGTATAACACAACGTCAACGTATCTGGGACTTCCACAACAGATACAGAGCAGCAATCGTTGTGATAATCTCAGCGTTATATCTTGATGAATTAGCGCACTGAGGTACACAACAATATAAAGAGGATGATCTCTCTTGCCGCTGATAGATCACTCTCCCCACTTTCATTTTAAAAACACTGGTACCAGTTAGCCAATTTTCCTCTGAACGTCTCCTTTTTCCTCCCACAGAAACCGCGAAAGTCGCTAAGACCGGAAGTAAGAACGCTCACACTTGTACCGCCAAAGTCCCTTCAAGACAAGTCGGCCACCATCTTGGAAACGCTCCCAGGCATGGGTGGCTATTTAAAATGGTTACAAATGGCATGGAAGTACAGCACTTATCTACTTTAATAGGGAAAGACTGACATCTCCAGAACGGCTGCTCAAGATATGATCAAATAAGATATTTCAAATCTGCATTAAAATCGGACAAAATGGTATCATAAATCAGTGTTTCCCAACCACTGTGCCACGGCACACTAGTGGCGTGATAGATTGTCAGTTGAATTTGATACGTGCATCAACCGCCAGCCAGTGAAGAGAAACAAGGAGTGGTGTGACATGCGCTCTCTTTGGTTTGTTGAAGACCAGACATACTGCTGCATTCTGGATAATTTGCAGGGGCCTAATTGCGCATGCAGGTACACCTGCAATGAAAGCATTACAGTAATCCAGTCTAGTTATGACAAGTGACTGAACAAGATGAGTGGCATGTTCAGAGAGGAAGGGTCTTATTTTCCTGATATTGTAGAGTGTAAATCTACATGATCATGCGGTCTTTGAGATGTTGTCTGTGAAATTGTGTTGTTATCGATGGTTACCCTTAGATTTCTGACTGTTTTGGAAGGTGTTATTGTAGTTGAACCCAGCTGTACAGTGATGTTGTGTTCAACAGCAGGGTTGGCTGGAAAGATGAGGACCTCAGTCTTTGCTAGGTCAAGTTGCAGATGGTGTTCCTTCATCCAGGCCAAGATGTCTGCTAAACAGGCCGAGATTCAAGCAATCACCATGGTGTTGTTGGGTTGGAAAGACAAGTAGAGCTGTGTAGCAATGGTAAGAGAACCCATGTGCTTGAATGATGGGTCCCTGTGATGTTGTGTATATACAGAAGTGAAGTGGCCCATGCACTGAGCTCTGAGGTACCCCAGTAAGTAGCTGATAAGACACACTTGGACACCTCACATCTTGAAAGACCTAACTGAACCAGGAACCACAGTTCCTGTCATGCCCAGAGTAGAGAGGGTGGACAGTAGGATCTAATGGTTCACTGCGTCAAAGGCTGCAGAAAGGTCCTGTAGAATTAAGACAGATGATCTGGATACAGCTCTCGCCTGTCTCGGCGACAGACAGGAGGGTAGTCTCAGTGGAATGTCCCCTCCTGAAGCCTGACTGATTGTCATCAGCAGCTTATTCTAAGATAGATAGGCAGAGATCTGATTGAAAACTACACTTTTGAATGTTTTCGCCATGAATGGGATGAGAGACACTGGTCTGTAGTGTTCGACTTGTGTGGGGTTAAGTGCAGGTTTTATAAACCGCATGGTTACTCGAGCCAGCTTAAATGTGGTGGGAAAAGTGCTTGTGAAAGAGATGTGTTAATTATGTGTGTGAGTGCAGGTAGGATGGACGGAGAGATGGCTTGTAGGTGGTGGGAAGGAATACTACCAAGGGTGCAGGTGGTGGGGTGGTTAGAGAGGAGTTTAAAGACCTCAGTGTCTGTCAGAGGAAAGAACATAGAGATAGAAGAGCTGCATCCAGGAGGCGGTAGTTTGAGAGGGTGTGGTGCTGAGAATGTATTGCTAATAGCTGTAACCTTACTAGTAAAAAATGTGGCGAAGACATCTACTGTCAGTGAGGTGTCAGACAGTGAAGGGGGAGGACAGAGGAGTGTGTTTAAAGTGCAAAATAGGGTGCGAGTGTCTGTGGTGATGTTGATCTTGTCCTGATAATTGGAAGTTCTTGCAGATTTAACATTATCAGAAAAAGCATCAAGTAGAGACTGATACTTACTCAGATCTGCTGGATCTTTAGATTTCTGCCATCTCTCAGCCGCCCTGAGGTTAGTCCAGTGTTCACGAAGAACGTCAGAGAGCCAGTACCGTTTTGTAGTAAAATTGTATAGTACAGTGACCTCTTATATGTCAAAAGATGAAGGAAATTTTGATTCTTCATGTCATGACCCCTTTAAGAATAATGTATTTTATCAATTATTGTACCAATGCAGACTGGGGCAACTTGAAACAATCACAACTATGTGTAGACAGAACACAGAAAACCTAATATGTTATAGTTCGATGATTTCTTGGACACATGTAAAATGAAGCAGTGCAGACTGAAGGAGACACAAAGAACATGTTTAATAGGAATGACTGCCCAAATAGTTACAAATATACATTATGAAAAGTATACAAATATAAACAAATGTTTTTCCAACAAGCTCTAATGGTTCACATGGCTATCTGTCTTTATTGCTGCGGAGGTCAGTTGTCAGTGGGTCATGCTGGATAGTCTGATGGAGCATGAGAGCCAGTAATCCTGCTCTGTTGGTCATCGCTGTCCTCACATTGCGCTCTTGTTCAAACAATTCGTCCAGCTTGTACCACTGTATGGAGAGGGAAGGAAATTATGTTAAAATCAAGTTCTTTCCTTCAAATGTTAAAATAAAAAATGTGTAACAGTTTTGAAGGCAAAGCATCACTGACCACTCGTACACGCTCCAGGTCCACCTCTGCTCGTCTGAGCTTCTCCCAGCAGTAATGCTTGTTACACTTGCGTTTGGAGACCCTGCAGTACTCTCCTGTCGGCTCAAACACATCACGCAATAGTGGACATCCACACACCTCATCTGGTAGGACCTGAGAGAAGAAAACATGTTATGTAGATATTTCTAAAGTCATGGTGTAGTTTTAATGGAAATACAATGGGACTGTTACTAAACTGTCACCTTGGGGTCTCTGGAATGCTCTGGGCACAAGACCTGAAGTCTCTTGCAGTATGTTTTGCTCTGCAGGTTGTATACATCACAAAAAAGCCTTGTTGCACTGATAGTAAAGAAAGAGTCAATGAATAGGAGACCCAAGATTAGGGGAGACCCAAACATAATTGCAGGACTGTATTATAATTCAACACATTTTGTCCCCTTACCCTTCTATTCTTGTAGGGAAAATGGAACCGAAAGAGGTCTGACTTTCGTACTGTTAAAAAATAAAATTCCAAGAGTTAATACATTCTGAATTCATTTAGTATGGAATTAAACAGCAACTCACATTCAATTGTTGATCATATATCACAGACTATCAAAGGAATTCACCTTGGCATAACATCTCTCCATGTGCCTCAGTGCCACCTTGGGGTTGATGGGGTGACTGCAGGACACACAGAAGATCTGAAGGTCTG
Organism: Xyrauchen texanus; assembly: GCF_025860055.1. NCBI lineage: Eukaryota > Metazoa > Chordata > Actinopteri > Cypriniformes > Catostomidae > Xyrauchen > Xyrauchen texanus. The sequence continues at coordinate 7,538,297 of NC_068307.1, forward strand.
TGTCCTCGCTGTCCGTTTCATTCACCTACAAGAGAGTGCACTGATATGTTATCATGGTAACCAGACAGCTGATAGGTGGATCACCTTGGAAAGTATTGTTCAAACTACTCATGCCCCTTTGAAACGTCTCTAACAAGTATTGACAACCCTTGGCCATTGACAACAAGTTGGAGAAATAATCGCCATTGGTTAGTATATTTTATTTTTAGACTTTCGAGGACATGTAAGCGTAATGTAACTGAAAACTGAAAAAGATATTAAGCAAACTGAGAAGGTACCATCTTTACATATATAAATTATTCATATACTGTACATGACTCCACTCAATATAGAATGAGACTTTTTATCAATTACATGGACATGCTTTTTAAAAAAGTACAAATTTCTAATTCTATCAATTTACATGATGTCATTAAATTGCATTTATAGTAATAATTCAAGCTGTTGTCACGGTTTAAAAAATTAATACACATTTTTTAGCAAAAATTAACAAGGTTGAAACCTAATAAAAAAAATAGAATTCCACATTTAACAATAATGTAATAATTGTATTATAAAAACAATAATTTAAGAGCTATTTTCTCAATAGTACCATGTAAAAACGATGCTGCAAGAGTCTCTGTCAAATTCCTCAATATTTAACATTTTTGTTGAAGTTAACATTTCATAATTTATGATTGTCACTTTAAATATTTATATTTACACATTTATAACACTCACTACATTGTTACATGTTTATGTGCACTTTTATGATTTACATTGAGCTTACATTTAAATGTATATCAAGCGTTAAAATGGTACTGTCTCTTTAAAGGAATAGTTCACCCAAAAATGCCAATTCTCTCATCATTTACTCACCCTCATGCAATCCCAGATGTGTATGTCTTACTTTCTTCTGCAGAACACACATTAAGATTTTTTAGAAGAATATCTCAGCTCTGTAGGTCTATTCAATGTGAGTGAATGGGTGCCAAAATTTTGACGCTCCAAAAAACACATAAAGGCAGTATAAAAGTAATCCATAAGACTCCAGTAGTTAAATCCATATATTAATATGTAATAAGATTGGTGTGGGTGAGAAACAGACCAATATTTAAGTCCATGAAATTCTTCTCCCTGCACAGTAATGCATAGGCATTATCAAAGTGAATCACCAAAAACACAAGAAGAATGTGAAAGTTAAAGTGTAGATTGACTGAGCAGGGAGGAGATTTTATAGAAAAATGTACTTAAATATTGATCTGTTTCTCACCCACACCTATCAAATTGCTTCTGAAGACATGGATTTAACCACTGGAGTCATATGGATTTCTTTTATGCAGACTTACGTGATTTTTTCATTGACTTGCATTGTATGGAACAAAGGAGCTAAGAAATTTTCAATTTGGGTAGAGCTGAAAGAAAGAAAGTCATGCACATCTGGGATGGCATGAGGGTGAGTAAATGACAGAAGTTTCTTTTTTTTTTGGGTGAACTATTCCTTTAAGAGAACTGGCAGCTCTGTGAGCAAATGTTTACGGTTGACTTAACGACTCAACTAAAGCGATGGTTACATCGTGATCCACGACACCTCAGGACCCACTGCAGCCAATTAAGTGAAATTTTCCACACAGTAAAATATGAGGCTTCTTCAACGGCAACTTTTTATACAGTAAATTCATTGCTGTGCTGTAACAGATGCATAGCGTGTAATTTGGTCGCATATGCAAGTGATTTACTTGCAATGTAGGGGGCTGATTGAAAAATGGGGGCATAGTTCAACATACAAAATCACAGCATTCACAAAAAGATATTGCAATATCTCATCTATATGTTCTCATGTAAAGCAGTTCTCTGTTGACGGTTTCACTTTGAAAGCACATTATGCATATAAAATGCCAATAAAATGGTAAAGAATTAAAGGATGACATTAAATAAAACAAGAAAACGATTGGTTACAATGCTTCCTGTTGGTTATCTTAATCTTTTTTCTTCCCTTTTTTGTATTATGCACTGTGTGGAGCCTGAACAGTTTTTGCCTGGCAGAACTGCCCTCAGAAAAGCCATTTGTACTGATTTTTCATCATTCAGTGAGTAGAATTATCTGTGATATTAGTGATTAGTGATAGTGGAATGGATACAGATCACCTGTACAGTGATGTCACCCATACAGCCACTACAGAACATATTGCAGATGTCATGCTGTTTATTTATTTTTAAAATTTTCTTTGCATTATCCATTTTTAACTATCTACCTTTTTTAGGATTTACTTAAAATGTAGTCATTTTCAAGTCATTTTCCAGGTTCATTACATGTTACATTTACATTTATTCATTTGGCAGATGCTTTTATCCAAAGCGACTTACAAAAGAGGAAGAACATCAGCGAATCATCTTAAGGAGACAGTGGTACGAAAAGTGCCATATTACAAAGTTTCACTATCATCATAATAGTATACAAAACAGATTTAAGTGCAACAAGAAATGTAAATTATAAATTTTTTTTTTACTTTTTTGTGACCGGTTAAGTGCTTTTGGAAAAGATGTGTTTTTAGCCGTTTTTTGAAGATAGAGAGTGAGCTTGCTTCCCGGATTGAGTTGGGAAGGTCATTCCACCACCGTGGTATGTTAAGCTCAATCGACAGCATTTGTGTTATAATGTTGATTACAATCACACATTGTTTTACTCTTCCCTGCTTTTCTTAAAAAAAATTATACAAATAAATAAATAATAAAAAAAATTCTGGGTTCCAGTGAGGCACTTATAATGGAAGCCAATGGGGCCAATCTGTAAACATTATAATACTCACTGTCTCAAAATTATGGGCACAAGATAAACAATATGCGTGTTAACATGATTTAAGTGTGATAAAATCACTAACCTTTCTGTGTGAAGTTATAGCCAATTTTTCCATGACAACGTAACACCACAAACCCTGTAATTCCAGTAAACGTCTATATAATATATAACTCTACGACTCAAATAATACATGAGTTTTAACAGAAAAATAATGGAAAGTGCTTTTATAAATTATAAGTTTCACATTTCTGCCTTTAAACACTCCAAAAATTGGCCCATTCACTTCCATTTGTTAATGCCTCACTGTAACCTCGCTTTTTGCTATTTTTAAAGAAAAGGAGGGAAGAAACAAAAATATTTTTTGGTAATAAAAATTATCCCACAAATGCTGTCATTGAGCATAACTTGAATTGAACATGGAATATTCCTTTAAGGTAAATTCTGGGGAAATTGTTAACAATGAGACAATTTTATTAAATATGTGTGTCATACAGCAGATAAAGTCTATTACACCAGTATTTAGAGTAATAAAATAGTTGTACATTATTTTTCACTATAAAAAAAATATTTATTTTATTTATTTTTTGTACTTTTAACCAGGAATTCCGCTATCAACACGATTTCTATTAAATAATAATTTTTTCTATTTTTGTAATGTGATCCGTTTTTTATAAAAAAGAAAATTACTTGTGCTGAGTGACTCCAGCCGGGTTTCCTAAGCAACCAAATTGGCCCGGTTGCTAGGGTGGGTAGAGTCACATGGGGTAACCTCCTCGTGGTCACTATAATTTGGTTCGCTCTCGGTGGGGGGCGTGTTGAGTTGTGCGTGGATGCTGTAGTGGATGGCATGAAGCCTCCATACTTGCTATATCTAACACGCTCAACAAGCCACGTTATAAGATGCGTGGGTTGACGACAGTCTCAGACGCGGAGCGAACGGAGATTCATCCACCGCCACCCAGATTGAGGAGAGTCACTACGCCACCACAAGGACACATTGGGCGTTGGGCAATCCAAATTGGGAGAAAAATTTAAAAAACAAAACAAATAATGATTTCATAATGCGTGAAATACAGGGTTAAACCATTTAAGTCACAAGTGCACACAACATAATACCTCAATAAATAAGCATTCTGAACTAACTCCAGACCGATTCGTCAACCGGTTTGACCGATTCATTGTAAAGAATCGACCTATAAAAGTAGGATTCGTTCACACATCGGACATGACTACAGTTTGTCAGTTTTACCCGACACAAAACCAATATTGAAATATTTGAGACTCGAAAAATGTATGTTCATTATAGAAATGTCCATAACTTTTAAGATTGTATCAATTATCACAACTTTTCCAGGGCTGGAAAACACAGTTTAAAATATCCTGATCTTTCCAGGTTTTCCATGACTGTGGGAACCCTGACACTCAGATAAACATGATAAGAAACAGTTTTTCCATTAAAGTCAAAATACTTTAGCTTGGATCAAACATCTATGATTCCTCATGAGAAAGTAATAGTGAATACTCACATCCTCATCCTGTAGGACCACCTGTTGCTTGGCCTTCGCAATAATGCCCTCCAATTCGTGGAAGCGCCGCTCCATCTCGGCTAGGCGCAAACGTGCGGCTTGCTGTTCCCTGCGGATGCGCTCTAGCTGTTTTTTGCCCTGTTCCTCTGCGATACAGGGGCTTTGCTGCCACTGCTGGATACGCTGGGGGAGGATCTCATAGATCCGGCTGTACAGATCAGCATATCACTAAATCAATCAAATCTGTCCACTTTTTCAAAACATATATTAAAGTGCACTCACTAACTTTTGGCTTTGTGTCATCTTGGACTTACACTGATACTTAGTGGCTTGGATGCAGCATCATTTAAAATCAATAGTTTTCAGTTTCAGATGCCATTACTTTAAACAATGACTGAAAGTGTCAAATAACAGGACGATTACTGAGATTAAGAGATTAAACCTAACATTACTATTGTATATTAACAGGCCGTGCATGCAACTCCAGGAGCAGAAGCGCAGGAATAACCTACTTGGCAGCCAACTTCATGCCACAGTCCTCAGAGCAGTATTTTGAGCTTGGACGTGCTGCGTCGATGCAGTTTGGTCCTAGGCACTGTCGATGGTCTCTTCCATCTCTGCCGTCTCCCCTCTCGCTGTGTCTCGAACGATCTCTGTGCTTCTGTTTTTGCTTGTGGCGACGAGACTCTTTCTATAAAAGACAAGCAAAATCAATGCATTTTATTTATAATGTACCAAGTGCAATGCATTTATTTATAATTTATAAAGCACTGTCGGTGACTTTCATTTGACCTTTTTGTCAAATTTCTTGTCTCTCCTCTTGACATGCTTGACTTTTATAGCTTTCTTCCGTGGGACAGGAATGTAAACTGGTCCATCCTCATCTTCACTGCCCCATGACTAAAAAAAAGTGTCATAAGAAAGGGAAAAAGTTCATTTTTGAGCAATAATAACTGAAGTATCATCCCAAACAAGCTAGATGAAAAAAAAAGAAGATGCAAACTTTAGGGCTCTTACGTCACAATAAATATGACCGTTTTTGCATTAGATACCAAAATATCAAAGCAAGTTTCATCTGCAAACTAATGGTGCTAAACCTCAGAACTAACTTCACTTTTCTGAGTCATGTTTACAAGGACTTTAAATCAACTGGTGCTGAGGTGATGTGTTCACACATGTTCACACATGTGTCCTACCAGACTAGGAACTGAAGCGATATTGTAAACCTAAAGGTTACTGTAGTCACTAGCTAACAGTGTCACTTAAACTGTTTGGGCAAGTGATTCATTTTCAGAATAAAAGTCCTATCTGGGGAAAAAAAAACTTATGTGTTTGAATCTTTGAGGCCTTTTATGCAAACTTTATTTTTATAGTGATATGGTAAAGCTGAGGAATAATGAATATGTTTTTTTATTTCGCTCTGCTCTTCACATTAATAATAATAATACAAAATAACAATAATGAATAATAATGATATTATTACTATCTATGCTCCCTGCAGATGGCACACGAGTCAATGGGCACTTGAGAGTATTTCAGTACTTTTGATTCCTTCTGTAGAATTGTTCCTAAAAGTTTGCTCAGGTGAGCTGTTGATGTCACACCCGTTCTTCAGTTTCGTATGAAGTATATCGGGCACTTAACCCTAACCCTGACTTGGTTTGATGTTTTGTTATATAATCCAAAGACATTCAGACATTAAGTTTCCAAATACTTTTTGGGGCCACTGTTTAAACTAATGATAAAGTCATTCTTACAACCTGATAAGAGTTAAAATGAACATATATACTAAGTGGTTGTAGTTAAGCATCAGCAATTATTCAATACCGCATCTCTGTCTTTGTAGTGCTCATACAGCTCCATCTCATCATAATCATCTGAGTATCGTCTGTGCATTATATTGTCCTTCCTCTCACGCAGAGAAAACTCCTCATCCCGAACACGTAGCATTTTCTGCCAAAACAATAAGCGAAATAAAATCAACATCTAAAAAGCAAAGATAAATAAAAACAACCTAAATAAATTATAATACTCACCCGAGCACGGACGACACACTGCCTTAGACGACATTTCTGACGGATCCTGTTTGGGCCACCAAATTTCTTCATATCTTTACAGAAGTCACATTGGCCACAATCCTCTGTCCTAGTGCAGGGTTCGCATTCCCCGCACATACGAGCTGAACGTTTCACCTGGGAAACAGTTAGGATTATTACTCATTATATTACTCATCTTGGTTTGTTTCACACACCATGGTGTAAAAACTAGGGATGTGCAAAAACACCAATTTTCATAATAGACTAGTTGGTCAGTTGTTTGAACAACTGATATATTGTTGATACAATGCAAAAAAGACTAAATCTAAAAACCTCTTTAACTTTGCGGACCCGTCGGTGGGTCCAAAAGGGGGTGCTATGCCTAAAACGTTCAAGTCTCCGAATAGATTAGTCAGGCATCTGAGGTATAATTTGAAAGAGAGGTATAGTATTTGAACTTTTCATAGATAAGCACCACTTCTGCATTTATGTAACATAAAATAACAAAACAAGGCCTGAAAACATTTGCGTTGGAAATCAGCGCAACCTAGAGGTCATGTGGTAGAAATATGAATATGTATATAAGGCTTTCAAATAGTGCTTAAATTGAAAATCAGATATCAAATGAAAGCTCTCATTATCAGGAATGCGACTGTACAATTTATTTTATTGCCCTAATCCCACAGTTTGAAAGATTTTCAAAAAAATCACAAAGTGAAATATGACTTCTGTAAGACATCAAATACAAACGGCTCTTTTATGCACCGATCACTGCTTCTTTAAGCCCCAAATAGCTACAAACTTTGTCTGCTTTAACTTTAGGCAGTTTTCTACAAAATTAGCCATTTTGTACTTGTCTGTAAGCTTGCTTGTGTGAATAATCCAATGTTATATTTTAGATGTCCAGAACAATATATGAGGTCCAGCAAGTAAAGAATGCTAAACAAATCATCGGAAATATATGTTATTGACAATATGGGGATGATCAAATTTTCCCCTCGCAAAGGGGAAGACTAGATTGAGATTATAGTCCACCCAGAAGCCTTTTTATTTATATGAAAAAATCTGACATATTTTTGGCAATTAGTCCACAGAATGTGTGAATGGTGAGATTTTAAATTTGAGTGTGAATAATTGCAGGTGGCGGCACAAACATTCTCCACAGTTGAAGAGGTTAATTGATGTCACTTCTTGCAGAGGGTTTTAAGCTGCTGACTGTTATTCAGTGTTACACCCTGCTACACCGGACGCAGAAGGCTCATCACATCGCGTCAAAAGCAATAGAATCTCATTATAATCAATGATGCCGTCAACACTGGAAGCGTCCGTCACGCCGACAGTAAACGGGTGTCACGTTCCATTTTGCACTGCACGTGCTGGCATTACCATGAGTGGATCCAGATATTTTTAAAGGAGGGGTCATTAGAGGGCCCACAGTGTGCAGATAGGGACCAAATTAATAACAAGTCAACATGAGTCTATGTTCTTGAAATCTGAACACATGACCAAATACACAAGGAATGTAAAAACAAACTTATCAACAATTTAAAAAAATTATATTTTCTACATACTCTGAGCAGTTCTTTGTTAACAAATGAAAACAGTTATCATGAAATTAAATTTTCTTGATGAGGATCACATTTACATCCAAATGATAATAAATTTACACAGCACAGAACCCAAACCTCAAATTTCAAAATATGAACTAATATATATATATACACACACTCACCTAAAGGATTATTAGGAACACCATACTAATACTGTGTTTGACCCCCTTTCACCTTCAGAACTGCCTTAATTCTACGTGGCATTGATTCAACAAGGTGCTGAAAGCATTCTTTAGAAATGTTGGCCCATATTGATAGGATAGCATCTTGCAGTTGATGGAGATTTGTGGGATGCACATCCAGGGCACGAGCTCCTGTTCCACCACATCCCAAAGATGCTCTATTGGGTTGAGATCTGGTGACTGTGGGGGCCATTTTAGTACAGTGAACTCATTGTCATGTTCAAGAAACCAATTTGAAATGATTCGAGCTTTGTGACATGGTGCATTATCCTGCTGGAAGTAGCCATCAGAGGATGGGTACATGGTGGCCATAAAGGGATGGACATGGTCAGAAACAATGCTCAGGTAGGCCGTGGCATTTAAACGATGCCCAATTGGCACTAAGGGGCCTAAAGTGTGCCAAGAAAACATCCCACACACCATTCCACCACCACCACCAGCCTGCACAGTGGTAACAAGGCATGATGGATCCATGTTCTCATTCTGTTTACGCCAAATTCTGACTCTACCATCTGAATGTCTCAACAGAAATCGAGACTCATCAGACCAGGCAACATTTTTCCAGTCTTCAACTGTCCAATTTTGGTGAGCTCTTGCAAATTGTAGCCTCTTTTTCCTATTTGTAGTGGAGATGAGTGGTACCCGTTGGGGTCTTCTGCTGTTGTAGCCCATCCGCCTCAAGGTTGGGCGTGTTGTGGCTTCACAAATGCTTTGCTGCATACCTCGGTTGTAACGAGTGGTTATTTCAGGCAAAGTTGTTCTTCTATCAGCTTGAATCAGTCGGCCCATTCTCCTCTGACCTCTAGCATCAACAAGGCATTTTCGCCCACAGGACTGCCGCATATTGGATGTTTTTCCCTTTTCACACCATTCTTTGTAAACCCTAGAAATGGTTGTGCGTGAAAATCCCAGTAACTGAGCAGATTGTGAAATACTCAGACCGGCCCGTCTGGCACCAACAACCATGCCATGCTCAAAATTGCTTAAATCACCTTTCTTTCCCATTCTGACATTCAGTTTGGAGTTCAGGAGATTGTCTTGACCAGGACCACACCCCTAAATGCATTGAAGCAACTGCCATGTGATTGGTTGATTAGATATTTGCATTAATGAGAAATTGAACAGGTGTTCCTAATAATCCTTTAGGTGAGTGTATATATATATATATATATATATATATATATATCATCAACCAACTAATCCAGGATGAATTTCAATAAGTCATTCATCTAACAGTTCTTAAAAAATCTTTGTTTAAACACTGGCTCTTAACACTTACTTAGTTTACTAATTTTAAACCATGACTTGCACTATACATAAATAAGTAATATTAGCATTATGTTTATGCTGTTACCCAGAAGGGAACTGGCCCCCACAGTGAGCATGGTTTATCCCAAGGTTATTTTTCTCCATTAACCAACATCTTATGGAGTTTTATTTTCCTTGCCACAGTCGCCTTCAGCTTGGTCACTAGGGTTCTTAATACAAATTATTATTTATTTTTATACAAAATTTAGAATAATATCTAATCAAACTACACAATGACGAAGACTTGATAGATATTACGGTTTCATTTTCTGTTAATGCATGATTTTCTGTAAAGCTGCTTTGAAACGTGTGCTGTGAAAAGTGCTATACAAATAAAAATGACTTGACTTACACATCTGGGATGGCATGAGGGAGAGTAAATTATGAAAGAATTTTCATTTTTGTGTGAACTAAATCTTGTAAGCTATCAAATACCCAACGTGGATATCTACATTGTAAAAGTTAAAAATAATTCCAGCTGACAGACATTGGCTACTTCATCAGTAAAGTCTGTATCATTCTGCCTCTGTGGGCACTGAGCTACCGACAGGTTCACTCAGACTGACAGCATAATAGAGCTGCGGTTCTGTACAGTAAAATAAACTACATGGAGTTTCTCCTGTGATAAAGGCCATGCATTATAAAATTGAGTAAGGCATTGTGGAATAATTCCAACTTAACTGTCAAGAAATCTATTTAGCACATTTGCATTTAAAAGGCATAATTAATATAGAACAGAACCCAAACCACAATTTGCAGAAAATAACCTTCTTATTTTGTCTGGATTCAGTCAGATTTACTGATCAGAATTTTTGTTTGTTTGTCTGTCTATAGCTGGGTTTCCCAGCTACAATACACAGGGGTCTCGAGATGTACGTATTTCAAGACGTTTAAGTTGAACTCCTTTAACATAGCGCTCCTGGCGTGAGATCTACTGTAATTCACACAAATGTTTCTGCCAAAACAGTATGCTGTACCTGCAGACATGATGTTGCTAGAACATTTGTGCTTCGCACAAGTGACACCGAATGCAAATAAGCTTTTTTTTGACAAATGCTTTTTCAGGACAGGGGTACTGCAGAGGCCAATCAGATTTTGCTGGGGCCACTGCCCCTGTGGCTCCTCTTGAACTACTGCAAACAACACCAATACGCGGTTTAGAGTAATTGCGTGTCCAGTGTAGACAGCCTTAAGCCACTGTGGCACGTAGCGTCACCGGACATGCCCGGTGTAGACAGGGTGTTAAGCACCGCAAACTATCATCATGCAAAAACGCTCTCAAATTGCATCTACCATCAAAACCACCACCACTAAAATATTAATGTTAGTAGTTGAGCCAACTAATCGACTAGTCAGTTGTTAGCATACTTGTTAATTAATAGACCAGCCTGGCACATCCCTAGTAAAAACACTGAAATGTGTCATTCTAATTCCTACATATTACATATACAGTGTAGTTATAATGAAGATTGATATGCATCAGAGGAGGTGTTGATGTTTCTTTACGTTAACTGAAGATACACTGACTTTGGACCCACGGCGCCTATCCATCTTAAACTCTGGAGTGCTGGATCGTTTTTCAGCTCTCTCTGGCTCAACCTCTTTCTCACGGTTCTTTTTTCGATACCGTATTTCAAGAGATGGATCCATATCTAAGAGATGGAGAATAGCTTATGAGCATTTGAACATATTCTAAATGTGAAAATTGGTATAAAAACAATATAATTCAGTAATAAAACATCAGCAAACATCAGGGGTGTCACTTACCCTGACATTGTTGGCAGTACCACTCCCTGATAGCTTTGGCCATCTTCTCGGTCACATTAATGCAGTGACCATGGAACCACTCATTGCACTTGTCACAACCACTATGGAGAAAAACATATGGTCCCAAATGAACTTCTCCGTTTGGAGACATTGTTCCATTTACTTCTTAAATTAACTTATGGGTTCATTGCCATTGGAAGGAAAAGCATTGGTGGAACCGGTTACAAAGATTAGTCTTACATCATGAAGCAATTTATGTCTGGCTTTCGACAAATGCAGTACAGAGGAGCATTCTCTCCATCCACAGCTGGAGTCAGATCCATATCAGACATCTCACTGTCCTATAAAAACAGAGACAATGCAATTACAATTTTGACACACCAGTCATCTAAACAATCAGTGTACAAATAACTGAATTAAACATATTCAATTGGCATTTCAACATCAAAAGTTTATCTTGATCTTCAGACAATGTTTTCTATGTCATTTCATGGCCCAAGATAGACAGCACTAATGAGCTAGTTTATTTAATATGCCAAATAACAAATATCTCCTTTTAAATATAAGTACATGTTTTAAGAACGGTTCAATATTAGTGTGTTACAAGACATAGCAGCATGATAGCATGCCAGATAGCAGGAGAGCGGATTAAATGTTTCAAACTATAGTGCTATTCTAAAACATAATCCGTATCTTAAAAGCACTCCTTGTTGTTTAATTTAAACTGTTTGGATTTTAGAGATAGTTTTTTATTTTGACTTGAGTGATGAAGCCGGTGCTAATATGCTACCAAATCGTCAAAGCAGACTTACCATCGCTGCTCACCGCCTGGTAAAAGATCCGATCAATGAGTCTGAATGAGGATTAATTACACAAATATCTCACTATTAAAAAGTCTTGTAATTCGCCCGATGTCTATAACAGTAAATATAAACGGGGCATTGAAGCGATATTATAAACAGAACGGTCACTAGCTAACAGCGTCACTTCGATTGTTTGGGCTAGTGGGGGTGTTTATTTTTTCATAATAAAAGTCCTATCAGGAAAAAGTGTTTAAAGGAATATTCCGGGTTTAATACAAGTGAAGTTCCGTCGACATCATTTGCAGCTTAATGTTGATTTTCACAAAAATATATTTCGACTAGTTGCTCCTTTTCTTAAAAAAAAAGTAAAAATCACGGTTCCACTTACAATGGAAGTGAATGGGGCCAGTCCGCAAACATTAAAATACTCACTGATTCAAAAATATAGCCACAAGACTTAAACAATATGTGTGTTAACATGATTTTGTGTGATTAAACTGCTTGCTAACCTTTTCTGTATAAAGTTTGGGGACATTTTACAACTTCGTTGCCATGACGATGTAATGTCAACAAATCCTAAAACCCCAAAATGACTGTTGAATTACGATTTAAACAACTTTAAAAGCTCAAATAATGCATGATTTGTAACATAAAAATGTATGTGTATTTTTATAGAATTATCCAGAATCCAGAATCCAGAATCGGTCTGTCTTCGCCGGCCAAAGGTGGTCAGCGCAGACCACATTGATCTGCCCAGGTCTGTCGGTCCTGGGCGAGTCCCATCCAATTGTGTCCCAGATCTTGTCGTAGCGAGTCGCGCCATCGTGTTGCAGGGCACCCGCGTGGCCGCTTGATGTCGATCGGCAACCAGACGGTGACTTCGCGTGTCCATCTTTCGTCCGTCCACCGCATCAGGTGCCCAGCCCAGCGCTTCTTGGCCTTGTTGGCCAGGTCCACCGCGTCGGCCACCCTGGTCATGGCCCGCAGCTGCTTGTTGCGGACGTGGTCGATCCTTTTAACCCCGACCATGCGGCGCTCAATTGCGCGTTCAGTCACGGCCAGCTTTTGTCGGTCGGCCGCCGTCGTTGCCCAGGTCTCGGCCCCGTAGAGCATGGCCGGCAGGACGGTGCTGTTGAATAGGGCGGCCCTGATGTCCGGGTCGATGGCTCTGTTGCTGGCCGTCTCGGCAATTGAGCCAAAGCTGACCCAGGCGGCTCGGCGTCGTCGTGCCAGTTCTCGACCAATCTTGTGGTCGGTAGTCAGCTCCTGGCCCAAGTAGATGTATCTATCGACTTGCTGGAGCTGGTGCTGGCCGACATGAAGGGTAGTGTCGGCCACCTGGTCGTTACGCATCCACTTGGTTTTGGCCAGATTGATTTTGAGGCCGCACCGAGCGCCAACCTGGTTGAGCTGGTCGAGCCACTGCTGTACATCGACTGCCAAGCAGCCTATCAGCACGATGTCGTCGGCAAAGCGCAGGTGATTGAGCCAGCGGCCGTTGATCTTGATGCCGACCTCGTCCCAGTTGAGCTGCCGGAAAATTTGCTCGAGGCAGGCGGTGAAAAGCTTGGGCGAGATGGTGTCGCCCTGCTTGACCCCGCGGCCGACCTCGATGTTAAGCGGCCAGTCGAACAGGGTGATAGGGTGATGGAAGTGGCGCAGTTGCTGTTCAGCTCCTGCAGCAGGGCCACATGCTCGTCCCTGATGCCTTGTTGTTGGAGGGCGAGCAGCACGGCGTTGATCTCGACCGAGTCGAAGGCCTTCTCGTAGTCGACGAAGGCCAGGACCAGCGGCATCTTATACTCCCTGGCCCGCTCGAGCAGCTGGTTCAGTACCTGCACATGGTCCATGGTGCTAAAGCCAGATCTAAATCCGGCCTGCTCGACGGGCTGCTGTTCGTCCAGCTGCTTGGCCAACCGGTTGAGCAGCACCTTGGTGAAGATCTTATACACAGCTGACAGCAGTGTGATCGGCCGGTAGTTGCTGAGCAGCTCACGGTCGCCCTTCTTGAACAGCAGTACTGTCTTGGCTGTCTTCCACTGTTTGGGGATTTGGGATTGTGGCATGTAGCTGCTGAATCTGGCTGCCATGGCTGTCTAAAGTGAGTGGCCGCCGGCCTTAAGCAGGTTGATCTCAACGCCGTCCAGGCCGGGTGCCCGGTCCGCTTGTGCCTGCTCGACTGCATGTCGGACCTCGCTTTCCAGCACTGGCAGGATGGGCTGCAGCTGGTCAAGCTGAAGGTTAGGTGGGGGGACGGGGACCTTGCTGGCGAACAGGTCACTGTAGAAGCGCCTGCACTTGGCCTCAATGCCGGACCGAGTCCTGGTCGTCCGCCCGTCGGCCGTCTTCAGTGCTGGTATCTGGCCGCGCTGCTGTTGCATCGCCCGCCTGCACTTTTTCAGGCTCTTGCGGTCCTCGGCTGTCGCCAGCAGGCGCCTCTGTCTGTACTGGTCGAGGTCGGTCTTGAGCTGCTGCCGGATCTGCTTGCACAGCAGGCCATACTCGACGTGTGTGGGTCCGTCAGCGCGCATCTGCCGCCGCCTCTGCATCAGGGCCTTGGTGGTGTCCGAAATTCGGCTGGCTCGGCTGTTGGTCGGCACTGTAGCTGCATCGCGGCTTGACTTGAGCAGGCCTATAAAGTGGTCGTAGTCCTGGTCATTGTCGGCTTCAAGCTGGGCCCAGTTGGTGTGGTCGATCAGAGTGTGGAAGACGGCTAGGTCAGTGGTGGCCGGCTGCTTTGCCCGGTTGCTGGCTGCCAGTGCGCGCCTTTCGGTCCTGCCGTTGATGACCAGCTTGGCCCTTACCGGCCGATGGTCGCTGCCCGTGTCAAAGAACTTGCGGCCGATGACAGCGACGTCCTGCAGGATGCGGCGGTGGCTGCAGAGGACGTAGTCGATCTCGTTGGTTGTTTCTCTATTGGGAGACATCCATGTCCATCGGCGGCCGGGGCGCTTCTTGAACAGACTGTTGCCGATGAACAGCCGGTTGGTCTCGGCCATTGCAACCAGTCGCTCGCCCGGTCCGTTCCTGTTGCCGCTGCCGAACGGGCCGACAAAGCGCTCGCCATCCAACCCCTTGCCCACCTTGGCGTTGATGTCGCCCATCAGGACGAGGTAGGTGGCACGGGGGGTAGTGGCTGCCTCAACAGCCTCGTAGAACTGCTCAAGCACATCCTCATCTTGCTCGGCCGCAGCCGCTGCTGTTGGTGCATATGTCTGCACGATCCGGATGGTGGCTTTGTTGTGTAGGCGCAGGGTGAGCACGCCGACTCGGGGGTTGGTCACGTCAACCAGGTCAATCATCGGCGACCATCGTTTGGATACAATGAAGCCGACGCCACCGACAGGCCGCGTCTCTTCCCTGGCACCCAAGATGACCGTCCTGCCGTCGTCGCGGCGCACGTGCAGCGGCTCCCGGCGATTGGTCTCGCACAGCCCGAGTACGTCGCAGCGGATGCTGTTCAAGCCTTCCAGGATGGCAGCCAGGTTGGCCTCATTCGACACAGTCCTGGTGTTGAAGGTAGCAATGTCGAGTGCCATGGTGTTGGTAGTCCGGTCCTTTGGTCGGTATCCAGATGGCGGCCTGATACCTGAGATTCTTAGCAGCCTCTCGTCCCTGGCCGGATCGCTCCGCCGCCGTAGAACGGGCGCAGGGGCATGCAGGGTACTGAGGCCCTTGTTTGTCGTTGTCGTTGCAGTTGGGTTCAGACCTCGGCTTGCAAGGCCACTAGGTCTGTGCCCTCGTCCTTAGCCAGGTGTCTGTCATCTTCTCAGCATGGTTGAACCTGCCAGAAATTGCTTCCCGCTGTACATCGAGGACAGACTCCTGTTTCACCCCCGCCACGGTGAGGCGGACGAATAGGACTTGGGTTAGGGTTAGGGTAACCCTCCAAAAATTGGCCACATTCTCTTCCATAGTAAGGGCCTCACTGAAACATTGATTTAAGAAAAAGAAAAAAAAAATCTCTCTCTCTCTCTCAATATTTTTATTTTTGTAATTTTTATTTAATAATTTTTATTTTTTTATATATATATATAATAAATATATCACAAATGCTGGTGATTGAGCTTAACTTGTATTGAACCCGGAATATTCCTTTAAACCCTAAAAACATTGGCCCTATTTACTTCCATGGCAAGTGCCTCATTGTAACCTCCATGTCTGCTTTTTTTTTTAAGAAAGGATGGACACTACCATCCCTGGAGTTCTGAGTTTGACTCTGGAAGGAGTCCAGCCAGGTCTCCTAAGCAACCAAATTGGCCCGGTTGCCAAGGAGGGTAGAGTCACATGGGGTAACCTCTTGCTCTCAGTGGGGCGCGTGGTACATTATGCGTGGATCGCGGAGAGCAGCATGAGCCTTCACATTCTGTGGTCTCCACTGTATTATGCACAATAAGCCACGTGACAAAATGCGCCGATTAATGGTCTCAGAAGCAGAGGCAACTGTGATTCATCCTCTGCCAACCGGATTTAGGTGAGTAACCACGCCACCAAGATTCCTGCTAAGTAGTGGGAATTGGGTAAAAAACGGGATAAAAAAAAATTATAATAAAAAAAAGAAAAGAAAAAGACGGACACATTAAAAGTTATTTACTTATTTATTTATTCAATTTTTTTGTTTAAAATGCTGTCGATTGAGTTTAACTTGTGTTGAACCTGTAAAATTCCTTTAAATCTTTGTGGTCTTTTAAGCAAACGTAATTTTTATAGATATGATGAAGCTGAATAATTAATAATGATTAATTCTTCACTTTAATAACAATAATTATAATAACGACAATAATAATACAAAATAACACTAATAATTAATATCAATAAATAATTACCCCGTTATTATTAGGATTTTTTTATTTTATTATTAATGTATTTATTGTAAATAAATAGACGGTTGGGGGGTGGTACATGTATCAACACTGTGAGCAGCTTGAGCACACGAGATCGTTAATGTGGGAGCTGACGGACGATGAGATGAATGTGGTAAAGGTTAGTGCATTTTCATAAGATTTAATTCTCAAAGACAATAATAGGCTAGATTTTACTTTATTTTTGTCCATAATATGGCATAAACTGTCCATGCTGGGAATTTTATAAGTAGAAATAGATGTAGCTAAAACACTTTAAATAGCGCAATTTTGTTTACGATTATTGTTATATAGCGTACTGATATCTATAAAAGGAAACTCCTCTCAGTTTCATATTTTTACATGATGACGACACAGTCAGTTGTCTTCTTTATGAGATATGTGAAATTATCTTTGGTGAAATAAAAAATAAAATAACATATTCACAATTTCCTATATTGTGATGTCGTGATGTTAAATTGTTTGTGATGAGAAAATGATCCCATGCATAATAGGCTACATAAATAATCGTGGTATTTAATTTAATTATTAATATTATTTAAATAATTTAGAATTATTATCTGTTAATTAAGATCCTACAAGCACAAACTGTTATTTTTTGTTTAATTATTTTGGCCAATAAATAAATAAATAAATCAGAGTTTTGAGAGCTGTTTGGAAAGAAGTTTTCCTGGCATCTCTCACATTCAAGGTAAGCAAACACTGGACTAATAGGTTGCTGAAATTTATTGCCCTCTTTACATCTTGTGCGCCCCTCTTCTCTGTCCAACACAATCTGTTTGCCAAATGGAATGAGATTAATAAAAGATTAATGACTCTGCCACTTATTGCTTCATCGGTACTTTTTATGCTAGGCTTTGTATTTTTTTTATTTTATTTGTATTTTTTTGCTTATATAATACTTTGCATATACAAAGACATTTATAACGAACACATCCATCAGTAAAGATAAATGAGCAGTCATATTAGTGAAAGTCTTCACATTAACTGATAGTTCCATCATAGATCAACATGTCAAGTGTTCAATCCGCTTTCTCCCTATACAGTATTTTACCATTAGTATTTAAAATATGCCAGAGACTATATGGCACATCTATTCTCTTTGCTTCCTGTGTTTGAATATTTAATGACATGGTTAGGAGATCAAATGGTCTGGCGTTCTCACTCTACATCTTTACACTTATTCAATCTTGTTGTAGAGAATACTGTGAGTTTGAAAGGGAGTTTGGGGAGATGGATTGTGACCGTGAGGATGAATATGGTGGCCTGTCACCAAAAGGATCAAAGTCCAGTTTTCATGAAGATGACCCACAAATGTATTGCGCTCTTAATACATCAACTTTGCAACAAATTGGTAAGCCTCTTCTGTTCTTTTTTGGATCGAGGATAATAAATAGTAATAATAATATGATTGCTTTTTTTTTATAGAGTCATTTGATGAAAAAGACTTAGAATCTAGTAGAACATGTCTAAAGCAGACTGAACTGTCTTCAACGGATTATATTTCTGGGAAGGAGCACTCCTGTCTTATTCCCCCTGTTGGCACATCGAGAACACTGGCATTTGGTAAATCAAGAAATCGTTGTCGTCATTATCTTTCACTCTTTAAGCTAACACCCATAATGTAAACTGTAACTAAGTGTGTATTTTTCTCCTTTTCATAGATTTAGCTGTGCATATCAAAGAAGTCCCAGCAGATCTGCAAAAGCCATTCCAGGATGATCTGAACCCTCCTGACAGTGATGCTCTTCCTGTCTGCACTCAGCTACCTGCAAAACACCTCAAGGATTCACATTCCACTGCTTATAATGCCAGATCAACACACCGTCATCGCAAAATCAGCCGGTCCTCCTCATCCATATCAAAAAGTCGGCAAAGCCTGAATGCCCCTGCTGAAGGTAAGCAACGTTTCTGCCAACACCTCAAATTACATTTGACTCAATGAAGTGAGATATTCATTTTTTATGACATCTAATGCATTATAGATGCATCTGAAATCCTTGCTAGCGGTACTGAGAGCAGTTCTCCTTGTCATTTTTGATTGTAGATATTTAGCTCGATGCACACTCCACATATTTTGGTGACATATAGATTAGTGGTTTATAGACTTTTAAAGGAATAATTCAGCCAAAAATGAAAATTCTGTCATCATTTACTCACCCTCTAGTTGTACCAAACCTGTATTCGTTTAATTCTTTCATGGAACACCAAATAAGATGTTTAGTATAATGTTCACGCTGCTCTTTTCCATACAATGAAAGTAGAAGGGGGACCAGAAAGAACTTAAAAACATAATAGAAGTAGTCCACACAACTTTATTTTGAGACTTCTGCAGACATACACCGATCAGCCACAACATTAAAACCACCTGCCTAATATTGTGTAGGTCCCCCTTGTGCTGCCAAAACAGCGCCAACCCGCATCTCAGAATAGTATTCTGAGATGATATTCTTCTCACTACAATTGTACAGAGCGGTTATCTGAGTTACCGTAGACTTTGTCAGTTCTAATCATTCTGGCAATTCTCTGACCTCTCTCATCAACAAGGCATTTCTGTCCTCAGAACTGTCACTCGCTGGATGTTTTTTGTTTTTGGCACCATTCTGAGTAAATTCTAGAAGATCAACAGTTATAGAAATACTCAAACCAGGCTATTCTAAGAAGAAGGTTGGTGCTGTTTTGATGGCATGAGGGGGACCTACACAATATTAGGCAAGTGGTTTTAATGTTTTGGCTGATCGGTGTATGATAGCTTTGTGTGATTAGACTGATTGAAATATATTTAACTGAAAACCATTAACTTTTATTGTTTGGAAAGCATTATGAACATTCTGCTATAAATAATTATGAATAACTAAATAATGAAAGAATTGTAATTTTGGGGGAAACAGTTTGTTTCAGACTGATCTCATAAAATTACGTGACTGTGGCGACATTTTTGCAAAATGACATTACATGGTTCATTAGACGTATCGTGGCAGTTCCAAGTTAAAATGTCAACTGCGTGGTGCTAAAAGCGAGTTAAGAAATATTCCAGGATCAATTCAAGTTAAGCTCAATCGACGGCATTTGTGGCGTAATGTATTTCGACTCGTCCCACCTTGTCTTTAAAAAAAGAAAAAATTTGGGTTCCAGTCAAGCACAACATATAGCCACATGATCTATGTGTGTTTACATGAATTTAGTGTGATAAAATCTTTTACTAACCTTTTATGTGTAAAGTTATATCCATATTTACAACTTTGTTGCCATGATAAGGTAGCCCTGTAATCCTGGTAAACGATGATTTAAACAACCTTATAGTTCAAATAATACATGAGTTTTAATGTAAGTGCTTTTATAAAATTATAAGCTTAAAATTTCTGCCTTAAAACCCTTAAAACTGACATCATTCAATTCCATTGTAAGTGTCTCACTGCAACCTTGATTTGTGCTTTTTTTTTTTTTTAAAGAAAAGGAGGAACGAGTGAAAATGAATCAACATAATTTATTAGATCAAATCGTTTCCTAAAAATGGGTGTTCACAAATGTGGACAGTGGGACTTTGTGAAATTTTAAATAATTCCAAGCTATAGAAAGTCAGATTTGTAAAATCAAATGGTATATTTTGTTTCCAGGCGTGTTGGTTATTCATGTTTTAGAGACGTTACAGACATTACATCAGAAAATGGCATAATTAATTCTGATTCAATGTAATGGCCAGCATCATCCAATCACTGCCAACCATGTTCAAATAAAATGATACATTATTAATTGTCTCATGTCTGCCAAACATGTTGAGTCGTCCAAACATCATCTGCAGCTTGAAATTTAACCTTTGACCAGATGTTAGGTGTAAATGCACTTGGCTGAATAGGAAAGCTACAGGATGCTCCCTTGCTCCCTAATTAGTGAATGACTTAACCTCCAGTGTGCTGTCTGTCCGCACTGGTCTCAGAACAGTTTGAAATGCACCTTATTTTAATTTTAACTCTGTATACAGCCTATACCTATACTGAACCGATAATGTCATAAAAAGCAAATGTGAGATTAAAAAATAAATTACTAAAGGAATCAAATTTTTTTGTCTCACGTGTCGACTTGCATGCTCTTCTGGACTCGACCCTGGTCGTTTAATGCATTTAAACATATCGCCTTAAAAGTCAGGCACTATAGTAAAAGTGTTTAGATGTAATACGATAACATTGTGTGAGGAACAGGGTGAAAAGTGCGTGTTTATGAACTGAAAATCTGCCATTTCACTTGTGACTTGTGTGAAAGTGAATAAAAGCGTTTGTTGTTGTAGCGTCTCTAGTGTTAATTTCACCAGGGAACTGACGTGATACGTACAAGCCACGTAAAAAACGTGTTGCAAAAAAGTAGGTATTATAATGTGATTCTATGAGGCTAGTTTATTTGTTGATGCTTTGAAAACCTTTTCAACCAAGAGTGTCACCATACTTGTCATTTTCATGCTAAGCACATAACAATTTTTGTCATTGACTTTTCACGAGCTCATCCCTTTTTTTTCAGCCATTAATTCCACATATTCTTCCCATTCTCATTGTTTCCTCACATTCCTAGACCTTTGTGCAACCCTTCTGTTGGCCTGTTTGTTCTGCAAGTTTTGGGATTGCGCGCTGGCTGTCGGAGACGGATGTCAGTTCTGTATGGCCTCTTTTTGTTCATCTCTCTGCTCTAAAGCATGCTGTTGTGACCCTTCCTCTTTGGAGGACTTGATAGAATTTTGCCCATGTTGCAGCTGCACTGATTATGTGGAGGCATGCGGTTGTAGTTGTGGAAATGGTACATTTGACTGCTCCATTTGCGATCTCTGTCTACAGACCACTGAGTGTCTGGAACTCGGCATGGAGCTCTCTCAGCTAATGTTTCACTAACTGCTTGTGATTAATGTACTAGTCATGAAAATCAGATCAAGTTGGAATGTTAGCAAATGTAATGTTCTGATTTCACAACATGCATGTAAATCTGTTGGTTGATCGTGTCTGTGATACTGCACGCCTGCATTTGAAACTGCATTTATAAATGAAAAACGTACAGTTAACAATGTTAAGCGTATAGTTAGCATAACTTTTTTTATTTCCATCAAATTGTTTTTAATTCAACATTCAAAAAGATCAAATTAACAAAGTTTTTTTATTGTATCTTTTTTTTTCTTTTTTCCTGTAACTGTCACCATTCATCACCTTTTTGTCTTCATCATTAAATAACCCTGCAGCAGGGATGTGCACAGGCATTTTTAGGGGCAGGGCTCTAAACCTTTTTGAGGGGCAGTCGCTTCAAAATAGTCCCTCGGACTTGGTGGGTGTGTGTGCGCAACCTCAGTTAATTATTTGGAATAATATATTTTTTTATTCCTGTGTTATGTTTTAATGCTTAACTAAACAAATGAATGACACTTTTTCAATGGAGTAGGTAAGCCTTTAAATGTACTAAAATATTAGGCTTAATAATTAGTAATAAACTTTTATTACATTATTTTGTATTCATAATTATTTTCCAAAATATTCAAAAGGCAAAAATATAAATGGTGGGATAATTTGTACTACACAAGGAAATGTACCTAAATTTAGGTTACATTTACTGATTCAAAAACTATTGTGGATAAATGCATTGTGTCAAACAACAACTTTTAAGCAGATTCAAAAATGTTCCCGAACTTTCTTTGTACATTACGGAGTACAGGGAGGTTTTGGTTAATAAGGGAAAAAATAAAAATACCGTTACTACGTTAATTATTGAGCCAACAAGAATTAAGGATAATATCATGTCTGACTGTATGCAGACTTACACAAAAAGACAGTAAATACACTGCTAATTATGAGTAATAAATGTGCATATCATCACAGGAACATTTACTGAACCAATAATTGAAATATAAATGAAATCTGTCATCTATACAGTCAGATAAGTCTGATCTTTAAATCGAGCAGGCTCACAGAATCAAAAACTTACTGGCATGTAACACATTAAGGACAAATAATGATTGCAAATAAAGGAGAAGTAGAGTATTGCCTACCTTTCCAAATGTATTCTCCAAATATTCCACAAAATGTATATATATCTTAATTGGGAAAGAAAAGAACAACTATTATGTTATTTTGTTTACATAGACGAGCACAATTATGAATGAGGCAGAAATTCGAACAAAACTTTCTTAATTTAATGTATTGTTTCCTGTCGTGCATCACGGGTCTGTTGCGAGAGTCTATGTGTAATCTAAGATGGCATCTATAACACAACTAGAATTATTAAAGTAATTATAATTGATTATTAAATTCTGTAATCAATGCATCAAAGTTTCAGCATACTGATGTATTTTTACACCTCTATGTACAATTATTAAGCATAAAAAATATTATTTAATTTGGATGTGCAAGCTTTCATTTTGGGTGACATTTGCACACCTGTGGCTACGCCAGTGCTCCATCGAAGGGGCACCTCAGCAAAAGGGCTGGGGCTCGAGCTCTTAAAGAGCCACCCCCTCTGCATGTGCCTGCCCTGCAGTGTGACA
Source organism: Xyrauchen texanus (assembly GCF_025860055.1). Lineage (NCBI taxonomy): Eukaryota > Metazoa > Chordata > Actinopteri > Cypriniformes > Catostomidae > Xyrauchen > Xyrauchen texanus. The sequence continues at coordinate 7,561,684 of NC_068307.1, forward strand.
CATGAATTTGTTAAAGGATAAGAAATATTCCACGTAGTCATAAAAATGGCATGTTTTATATTATTGATGAATTTGACACACAAAAAAGACATTTAAAATAGTGTTATGAGTATTTATTGCATGTCACAAATGAAACAGCTTGAAATTGTCATCAACCCATATCCTATTACATCATGTGAACTAGAAAATATAAAAACTTCCAGAAAATAAATAGAATTTGTAAAACTACCGGTAAATTGTCAAAGCCATAACTCATATCCCCTTTGTAAATGTATTTATTATATTATATATGACTTCTGTACATTGTTTTCATTGTGATGTAGTTACTATCATGGAATTTGAGAGAAAGAGTGTTTGATTGAATTAATTCAACGTATCTCACAATCTATTCTAGAATGAAGGATCTATTTACATTTCTGGGGTAATTGCATTCATTGCGATTACCTCTGGAACATTTTTTTAATGCTGAAATAAAATAAGGTACATGTACAAGAACTCTGTGCTTGTGGAGATTTGTGGAGAGGTTGTTGAGAATGAACAAAAATAAAATTAATAACCACATAAAGTCGAGAAGATATACATGTCATCATGGAAAAACAAGAGATTTGTTTTAATAAACAATTATAATTGAGTTGTACAGGCCTATGGTTATCTTGATGAAAAAAGAGATGTTTTTAAAAAGGCAAGCATGCTCATGATCTCTTTTCTCATCAGATTATTTTAGCCAATTAAAGGCCACCGACACACAAGGGGACAAATCCTACTAAAAATACATTTTCTCTCTATTATAAGTTGAAAATCTTGATCAGAATACAAATCAAGGGCAAAACAATCCACATTTAAATCAGTCTAGATAATAAAGATGTAAAGAAGCAAAAACAAATTTAGTTTTAATGAGTGGACTTATGTCCCCAGATACAATTATTGATATGTATCAAAGGACATATATTTATTGTCAGCAATTACGACAAAAAAAAAAAATATATATATATATATATATATATATATTATTGCTGTGTGATTTCAGATAACTTTGAAACACTTTTCTGTTCTTTAGACATTTTGAAAAATATGGCATACTGTATATCAAAAGTGTATACTTTCATCTTTAAATCATACAATTTTATATATAATACATTCAATTGCTGTAGAATTCACAGAAAACAACCGAGGAACTTTGGAAAGTCATTTGCATAATGTATTTTCTCTTTCTAATATTTACAAACCAAAAAAATTACTTTTTTCCCTTAATGCTAAAGGCACCTTTATTAGAGTGTCATTACACTATTTAATAAAAGAGAAAATTAATTTGGCTTTGACTGGCAGATTGCAACATTATGCCTACAAACAGAGATGTATATGTAGATTTACAGAACATTTACATTTGCAGTGACGTGTGTTTTGCTGCATCTAACAAAATGTTAATTTGTATCTACTGGTTAAAATGTACAGTAACACTTTACAATAAGATTCCATTGGTTAAAATGAGTTAACTACATTAGTTAACATGAACTAACAATGAACAATACATTTAGGGCATTTATTAATCTATGTTAATGTTAATTTCAACATAGTAACATTTTTTAAATCGAAGGTGGATTGGTTAACATTAGTTAATGCACTAACATGAACTAAAAATGTTAGTAGATAGAACTTTATTGCAAAGTGTTACCAAATGTACTTTAAGCATAGGTAGCTTTAAAAAAAACAGTACACCTGACAAGCTATTTGTACATGACGTTTATGTGGCTTGTCTCCTTACAAACAGCTCAAGTCTAAAAACAAACAAAATGATTTATGAGGAAATGCACCATCAAAAGTTTGTTTATCAATGTAACATTAAAAAAATATATAATTAATCATAAGAATAAACAAATAAGATATCAAATGATGTAAACAAAACATTATGAATTTCAAACCTGTTAGTAAAAATACACAACCACTTGAATGAATGTGAAGCCAACAGAGTGTTCAAAAAATAGCTTTCTTATATATGCGGTTAATAATATTGCTTAAAGTTGAGAAATTTGAAATATCACTCCACTCCATGCTATTAACACAATTCTGAAACAGAATTGGTACAATAAGTGACTATAAGGTGACTACTCACTCCACACTCCAAAATCATATACACGTGCGTGCACATATTTGCTCTGAATGCAGACTAATAATATTTTAATAATATGACACGACACAGAGATGCTAAAATGTCCCAAATTTTAGTTACAAGTAAGCTAAAAGTTTTGGATTCATTTAAAATTTGGAATACAAATTTGGGATTGTTGCAATCACTGACTTCCCGGGAAACTTAAAACACTGGGATATTTTGGATTCAAACTGCCTTACATCAAAGACAAAATGGAGATGCGACAGCAACTTATAATTGTACACAAGACAATCTCATACCCCTTTTCCACCAAAATGATGCTGGTGAGATGCGGTGCTAAGCTGGGGGATCTACAAACCTCTCACGGAAACGGCCCCCTTGAATGTTGACGTAACAGACCACGGACAAAATAGCGCATTGCTGCCTATGTTTATCTTGCAAAGTAATTTAATTCAGCATCTTTAAGCCATCACAAGCTGGCTTTGATCTAATGATCAGTAGTAGCAATAAGTTCACACATGATATTTATCAATAACATTATTTAGTTCGATCTAGCTATGTAACATCTGGTTTTGTTTTGGGTTTTGAATTGTTTTTAAAACCAGTCTCCTAAAAATATTACTTTTGACAATTTGTTTTGCTTTTGTCATAATTTTTGTCTTTTTAAGGAAACTGTCCTTTAAAAGTAGTCAATATTTTATGTCATTTTCATTCATTTGATAAATTTTTACTGTCTAGTTTTACTGGTAGACAACAAAAATAACCTTACAGTAGGTTAAACGTTACAGTTTATTAATATGCAGTATGAACAAAAGCCACAGTATCAAACTGTAATAGTTGAAGCTTTTACCAAATATAAAAATAAAACAAACATTTATTAAATTAAACATGTATTATCTTGTATAAGATTTTCTATTTTATTACTTCTCTGTTTTAGAGACAGTTTAGGATTTTGCGTATATCGCATTGTTATGGCAATGGCTTATTAACAACCAGAGATAATTCTGACTAGCACACAACTTAGTTTAAAGGAATATTCCGGGTTCAATACAAGTTAAGCAATTGCAGCATAATGTTGATTACCACAAAAAATTATTTTGACACGTTCCTCCTTTTTTTATAAAACAAAAATTTAGTTTAAATGAAGAAATGTAAAGCTTATGATTTTATAAAAACACTAGTCTTGTCTTGGGGTCAGAAAGTCTCCAAAACTACAATCAGACGTCACCTACATCACCACAAATTGTTTGGGATGGTTTCAAGAAAAAAAACCTGTGCTCTCATCCAACAACAAACTCAAGCATCTTCAATTTGCCAGACACTACTGGATCTTCAATTAGGACTGGGTTCTATGGTCTGATAAAACAAAATCCAGAGATGGTTTTGGCGCACACAGAGAGGTAGCCATGTGGAAAAGTACCCAGTGCCCACGGTTAAATGTAGTGTTGGATCTTTAATGTTGTGGGGCTGTTTTTATGCCAGAGGTCCTGGACATCTTGTTCAGATACATGGCATCATGGACTCTATCATATACCAACAGATAAAAAAATCTAAACCTGACTGCCTCTGCTAGAAAGCTTAAAATGGGCCCTGGTTGGTTCTTCCAGCAGGACAATGATACAAAACAAACATCAAAATCAACACAAAAATGATTCAATGACCACAAAATCTAGGTTCTGCCATGGCTATCCCTGTCCCCTGACCTGAACTCCATAGAAAACCTGTGGGGTGAACTGAAGAAGACAAATAGTGTGAACCTCGGAATTTGAAGGATCTTGATAGTGCATTGGTAATATCTTGCAGTGTTGTTTATTTCTTATCACAAAAAATAGTTTAATTATCTACATGATGCAAATTATTTGGCTCGTCTTCAAAATCAAAAAACATTTTCATCAATAATTATGTTGAAGGGATTAACACTGCTGGTACCAGCACTGTGTTGGTGGAAATGGGGTATAAGTTAAAATAGTGGACACTCCTGAGAGACACAGAGCATAAAAAAGAGTGCACGCATGCATGGAAGCACGCCACACACACACACACACACACACACACACACACACACACACACACTGGGCAGTTCGGTCACAAGTCTTCTTCTATATGTATGCTGCTTCTGCGGCTGCTGGTATTAGAGGCTCCAGGAGACACTGGAGAAAAGAGCACATCTTCAGACCTGACAGTGGACAGCGTGTAGCCCTCATCCATCAGAATGTCACTGAGACCCACATCAGGGTAAAGATCAGAGGCTGTGGGGTCATCCAGCTCTGCGAAGCTAAATGCCCCCAAATCGAGAGGGCCGTTGTCTGCCGCACCAGCCGGAGAAACAGAAGCAGGTACTGTGAGAAAAGGAGATGGGGAAGTCTGTGCCATGGCTCCTTCCATGATGAGGTGAGGTTGACCTTCTCCAGCAACGGGCTGCAAAGACTGGTTTGCCTGCTGTAACTGTTGCTGAAGGAAGGAAGTGGACATAGGAGCAGAGAGGCCGTGAAGCTGAGCTTGCATCTCTAATTCCTGTGGTCAACAAACAACAGGGGATGTTGGAATCCATCTTTTTACTGGATATAACAGCACTGCAATTTCCAGATTAGCATTTTTGTTCTTGGAAGACTTCTCTTGTTTCCTACACCTATTTTATAGGGTGATGGTGTACCACAGATTAGACAATATGCATTCAGTATACTGTATATGACTGTTTAATATACACTGTACATGTAAATGTAACTACTAGGGAAGTCACGATTATGAAATTTGGCAGACGATTAATTGTCAAACAAATAATTGCGATTATGACAATTAATTGTCAGTTTTGGGCTCACAATTATGACCATTATGACGATTAATTGTGACAAATTGCAATACTTTTGTCATATGTGTGCTTTATAAACCTTATTTATTAATATTTTCATGATTTCTTTGAGGCTTTAAAAAAATGTATGACATTAAAAATAATAATTTTTAATACCCAAATAATTAAAAATACTTATATTTAATATCTGTCTCTCTTTTTGGTCAATGGTCTTGGTCCATTTTGCATTTATACTGTTACTGTTGGAACCCAGTATTAGGAGCCATTTATATTATGAATATATTATCTCATTAAATGAAAGTGAGACCGGACCGCTTTGCATTCACTAAAATCCTTGTTTATATTTTCTCTGGAGTTTGGTGCAAACCCTCGCAGACGTAGATCGCAGCGATTCAAGTCTGGTTCAGAAGCGGTTAATCTTCACACGCTCTTCAGGAGCAACACTCAGTACGGCCCACAGTGCAGCTCAGTGAGACAGTCAGAGTTTAATTGAATTAAGACACTGAAACATGCTGTTCATTCTCTTATTTGGACAGTAAAATGTGATTGGATCTTAAATTGTTTTTTCCTTTTTAGGGTACAGTCAAGAAAGTTAACGTCTTAGAACACATATTGTGGATTTTGTCATTGTTGATCTTATACCTGTATGCGAAGCAGCAAGGTCTGGTTTGCTTGCTCCAGTTTCTTCTGCCTCATCTCGACCTCTTTGGCCCTCTGTTGCTCTTTCTGAAGTTTTCTTATATAATCAACAGATGCCTTCAATATGGTTCCTTTGTTCAAACGCATCTCCCTGCCATTTAAACCATTAAGGAGGTAAATATCCCTTTAAAATGAACATTGACAAATAAACTACTGATTAATACAAATTTCACGTAGCCTAAAACTTTAAACAAGAAAACTCACGGATCATTGGATTTGGGTATCAGAGCTCCTAGTTCCTTTATTCTGTCATTTATGTTAAATCTTCTCCTCCTTTCAACTGCACAAAGTAAATATATATTCAGGATGGGCAATGCAAACACTATATCAGTGGAGACAGTTTCTAGATTATAAACTTACTGAGATTATGATTATCTTTCTTCTGCCTCTCCTTCATGATAGCTGTGGTCTCTCCGTCTGAAAATAATTTTTTGACACTTAACTATTATGACTACAGTACCATATATTTAAATTGAACAGAGAAGGGCTTGAAAAAATCATTACCATTTAATTCCCTTTTGATATTAGTTAGATCCGCTGGACAGGAGTTGCTGATGGTGATGGTGGGGGTTGCCATGCCAGAACTGTTGTAGACATCCAAAATGTTTCCTGGTAGCTAATACAATAACAGAGAAGAGAAATCAAAAACACATCCAACGGCACCAAGAAAGAAGGTATAACAATATGGTGATTTTGTTTTGTAGCTGAGAATAGAGATGAATAGGTCATAACCAGAGTCAGGATGATGCCCGGCCACTTTTTCTAGCCGTCTTGGTTGCGAACTTATTTTTACCATTCATTTTTTCCATTAGGGATTTAATAAAATTCTCCATAAAAGAGTTATAAGCTTTAAACCAAAGCAACCAGCTCTGAGGGTAGTCACGCCACTACAAATTTTGATTTGAATCCAAAAAGTATTGGCAAAGTATGTGTACTTAATTATTTAATGAGGACATGAACTACAATTCAGTGAAGCATTGCGAATATTGTAATGAATTAAAAACAATGGAAAAATATAAGCATCTGGTAAGGATGCCCCCTGGCCACCTCCCTAGGGAGGTGTTTCAGGCACGTCCAGCTGGGAGGAGGCCTCGGGGAGAGATTACATCTCCACACTGGCCTGGGAACGCCTCGGGGTCCCCCAGTCAGAGCTGGTTAATGTGGCTCGAGATAGGGAAGTTTGGGGCCCCCTGCTGGAGCAGCTGCCCCCGCGACCCGACTTCGGATAAGCGGTTGAAGATGGATGGATGGATGGAAAAATATAAAACTACCGATTTAAAAAACGGACTTTAAGTATAGAAACAATATATTAAAATGTATTGCTAAATATTCATATCTCAACAAATAGTAGTTTGAGAGTGTAGGCGTCATTCCCAGTACGTCTTGCGAGTGGGCGGTCACTGCAGCGTTTGTTTGGTGCGCTTTGTTGGCCTCGATTATTGGATTGGTGGAGCGTTTCTCTTCAGGATTATGGGTAGTGTACTTCTTCAACAGGAATTCAGCTATTAAACACAAAGTTGAAATAATGCAGACCGATGGCTGTAACAGAGGTAAATACCATTGATAATAACCTCGGCACTCGTGGTAGGTCTGTCTTTATATGTTTATAAGTTGCCGTTAAAAATGAATTTGCCTATTGAAAAATGTAAGGGGATATTTACTTCCAGAACCAGACTGTTGGGCTCTATTAACATTTTTAGTTAGTAGCAATAATATAGGGGCAACTGGAATTTTCAGGGGTATTTTTTACCCTTATGAGAATTTTTTTCTTTTCGTCCAGTAAATAATACTTGTATCATAGAGCACAAGATACCATAACACAATAAAAGTTGATTTTTAGTTAGCTTAAGGATGCATTTTTTACTTCCCAATCCGATTACGATACATGAAATCTCAGTATCGGCTGATACCAATCCGAAACAATTTTTTTTTTCTTAATCGGTTTAGAATATCTATACCTCACAGTGTGGAACTTACTGGGGGTACTCTTTTATATGTAAATAAATGTTTTTTTTTTACTACACATTATATCAATAGAATATAGAAAAAGAAATTACATTAAAAATGCATTGCCAAAAATATATTTTTTTAATTGTCTACTAGATATTTCAGCAGCAAATTAAACAGTAATTCCAGCAAAAGTCTTCAGTAGAAAAACAAAAAGCCAATTTTCAACTTGCATCTGGATTTATATGGATTAAGACCGCTTTTTTTGTTCTCTTCAGTTGTTATAGGTTATCGGTCCTTTTCATTCAAAATATGGTGAATTGCTCCTCCGGTTCTGATCTTGATGCATGTTATAGCCGAACCAAACTATCGACCATTTACATCTAAGGTGTAGTTCGTTTGAAGTGCTCACATTTTCTTTGCGGATCTGAGAGCAGAAACAGCAGTGCTGCATCAGCTACATGTACTCTAGGTGTGACATAACAGAGCACCACTCATTTACATGCAGATTATACAGTACTGTTCAACAGATGTTTCACATTATTTACATCTACAGCTTTAGTGTGTTTAGTGTGTACATTTTCGACTCCCAAACATTACTTTTGAAAATAGAACAGAATAACAGAGAGCCCTGCAACAGATGGCATGTCCCCCACAGAGCCCCTCACTGAACATCTAGTCAGCCTGGGATTACATGAAGAGACAGAAGCAATTGAGACAACATATATAGATAGAACAACTGTGGTGAATTCTCCAAGAAGCTTGGAACATCCTCTCTGACAACGACCAAAAAAAACAATCTGTGTCCAGGTGTGCCTAGGAGAATTAGTGCTGTTTTGAAAGCCAAGGTAGCCTTTTTATGTCTTTATGTTTTTATGACTTTTTATGACGCTAAATGAAAACTGTTTATGGCATTATTTTTTGAAGACATCCACACTATGCAACATTTTTCACAAGTGCCTAAAACATCTGCACTGTATGTATATTTATTAAATGCAGCCTTTTGAGATTAACAAAGCCATCGAATGCATTCAAGAGACTTCAAATAAAATGTACGAGTCACATGGAGTACTTTAATGGTGCTTTTCTTATTCTTTCATGCCATTTTTGGAGCTTGACGGTAACTATAATGACTAAAATATGGGGTTAGAATTGATTCTAATTAACATACAAATGAAAAGAGATTCACAAATTAAAAAATGTAATGGAGTTACGCAAAAATGAAATTAATTCACAAATTAAAAAAAACGAGATTTACAAATATATGTTAGGAGTTTCACAAAAATAAAGTTAATTCACAAATCAATAATAAAAAAAAATATTTGCAAATTAATAAAAAAATATATATTTACAAATATATGTTTTAACTCACAAACACAACTCTGTCCGGCATTCATTTGGGGATCTCTTGCTGTGCATTTGTACAATTCAGAAACATTCCTTGCACGAGAGCTGCAGACAGTCCACAAAAAGGTGGACTCCACCCATCGTCTACACAAGCCAATCAGATAACGGACACATTAATCAGACCAATCGTAGCAAGTTCTATCTTCAACCAATCACACTTCATTTTACTATAAGGTTGGGACCAGAGTCACAGCGCTCTCATGAGCATGGAATAAGCACATACAGATATGCTCCAAGGCCGCAGATTCGGACACCATCAGAGGAATACTGTGACTTAGGGTTCGTATCATTTTCACATTTCTTATAAACATGTGTAGTGTCTTGTAAATGTCGACAGCTGAAAATTGCCCATTTGTAGAGTGTCTTGATCATTAGCTTTATAGCTAACCTGCCTGACTATATGAGGCTGCTATTTTAATTCTAACCAAGTTTCTTGACTGAAACTCCTAGCTACTTAAAGGGTAACTAAACACCTGCTCAGAGTCTGACTCCAACCACTAGAAATATTTGAAAATGCTGGAAAAGTGGGCAGACCCCGGCGGGGATAGAGGGAACGAACCGAGTGCGGGGCTGAGCGTGGGTTCACCTGAGACTCGTAGTGACGGATTAATTGACAGCTGCTGTCAGACTCTATGTTATTATTATTCCTCACACGGTCGCAAGACGACATGTACATGAATCTGCCGTGGTGAGCTGGAACCTGCTTACGTCAGCTGTCACCGCTTACGTCACGAAGTACCGCAACAGCCAATAGGAAAATTCAACTGGAGTAGCCACCGTTCAACCTGAAGAGGGCAGCACTCACACGTTTTTACACCATATATTGTAGAATTAAAACACTTTATACACAAATGTCAAAAAAATTACTTGAATCAATGACCAGTACTAATAAAGCCCCATGCTTACAGATCATTAACTAAAAAAAGTTGGTTTAGGGTTTAGTTACCCTTTAATGGAAATGTATGTATGTGTCATCAGAATCTTTACTCTTATTGTTACATGGCAGATCCAAACAGACACACTACTAGACACTATAAAAGATCAGCAGTACAGACAGTGCCTTTATAAAACATGAATCATAGATTATCTTAGGAGCACAAACCATAAATGAATACCCTATATTACACAGTGTATAAGATCTGCTATGGCATTAATTTGGTTTCACATTATGTTAATCTATTTAATAAAAGCAGTTGTAAGGTAATATTTATTAGAATGTTGCATTTGAGCACTTTTGTGTGAATGTTTTAGGAGGTACTATTATGGGGTCCTATCTAAAGTACAGCTTCATGTTCTGACAGTGATAAGTGACTCATTGGTTATTGCCATCTTTTGCAAATGTTTCCCCTGTGTACTGCCCATCAACTTTGTGCACTTGACTCACCTGCTCCAAACCTCATTGGTTCCACCTCCAATAGACACCTTTTAAAATGTGTATTATGAGATTCTTTATTTTTCAGTTATGTCACATATTTTTTAATTTACAATGTCATGTCTTGAAATTAAAGTGCAATACAACATTGAAATAAACCATAACTTTGTCTTTGGGTTGACTTACTTAAAAAATGTAAATTCTGTCATTTACACAACCTCATGTTTTTTAAAAACCTTTATATTCTTCTGTGGAATATGAGAATACATTGTAAAATGGAGATGCTGCTAATGAGGCTGAAATGAAAGCGAGGCCAGTCGCTATCATAATTATCTCCTTTTGACTTCCACAGAATTAAGTCAGTCATTTGGGTTTGGTACAACATGAATATATTCAACATGAGTATAAATGATGACAATATTTTTTGTTATTTAATTAACAAATCTTTTATTGAGTTCTCAAATGCCTATCAAGGCATTATGAGGTTAGTAGGTTTTAAAGAGTTTTTAAATATCATTTTAATCAAAAATGGATGCAAATGGACGCAGAGGGGCAGTGGGGCAGTGGTGGCTCAGCGGTTAAGGCTCTGGGTTACTGATCAGAAGGTCGTGGGTTCAAGCCCCAACACCACCAAGACACCACTGTTGGGCCCTTGAGCAAGGCCCTTGAACCTATCTGCTCCAGGGGCTCGTATCATGGCTGACCCTGCACTCTGACCCCAGCTTAACTGGGATATGTGAAAATAAATAATTTCACCATGTATATGCAGAAATGTATGTATAATGTGTGACAATTGGTCAAATTAAATTAAATTAAATTAAATTAAATTAGAGCTGGAATTATAGAAATCAAAAGCCTCAGCAGCCTTTGGAAGACTAAAGGACAGGGTCTGGCAGAACAGACACCTCACCCTGAGAACAAAATGTACAGTATATCGGGCCATTGTGCTACCAACACTATGCAGGGCTGTTGCTCACAAGCTAAATGCTTTTATGATGAGGCAGCTCCAGCAGAAAATGAACATCAAATGGTGGCAACACATACCAAACAACTCCATCCTTGAGCGTGCAACTTTACAAAGCCTGTATGAACTCCTTGCCCAGCGAAATCTGCAATGGACAGGTCATGTCATCAGGCTAGACGACCACAGACTACCCAAACTAATCCTGTACTCACAACTTCAAGAAGGGTTTCGCAGCAGAGGCAGACCCAAACTGCCAGCAAAACAGATTCCTCTCAACAGCGGGCAAACTCTCGCCAAAGACAGAAATTTGTGGAGGACACAGATTCACAGGATGTCTTCAGACACGATGGACAGCTGATTGTTGTGTTTTTTGTTTAGTTTTGTTTTTTAACACTAAAGCAAGTCTGTTGGCTAAAAGGCATAATTTTTTTGGTTACAAATTACAGGTTGTCATGCATGCAACTTCAAAAAACATTACATTTGAGTACATTTTACACACAAACTCTGGAATTGAAAATTACAACTGGAGTGCTGGCATTTTGCTCGATTTTGTTGTACATGAACATCCTTATTGCCACGTCATGGTGTTGTATCAGTTGTCTGAGAGCATTCTGCACAAATGATTGGAAAAAATAACAGTTACATGTTAAAAACGAGTCCATTACTGTACAGAAAAGTACATGTTGCACAAACAAGATTGGGCCATGAAGCTTTGTGATGTCTTGCCACCAGTAGCACAAAAGTCCCACAACTGTTTCCAACTTTTTGTGGTGCAGTGTTATTTTAGATAACGAAAATGGTTTTAGTTATTTTAATTTTCGTTAACTATAATAACAATGCTCCACATCACGAAATCATTATGTAACATTTACAAACCTTTCACCTCAAATTTCTGTAATTTTCTTTACCATTGCTTTTCTCACCGGTGGTCATGAAATCAGCACTGCCGCCCAATATAAAAAGCATCAATTTAAAACCTCAAAAAGGTACAAATAATAAATACATTTTTGAGTATTATTGACTCACCTTCATGCCATCCCAGTTGTTTTTGACTTTCTTCTGCTGAACACAAGCAAAAATATAATAATACATCAGCTCTGTAGGTCCATACAACACAAGTCAACAGGGTCCAAAGCTTTGAAGCTCAAAAAGCACATAAAGGCAACATCAAATAATCCATAAGTGGTTTAATTAATGTCTTCTGAAGAAATCTAATTGGTTTTGGGTTAGAACTGACCCAAATGTAACGCCTTTTTCACTATAAATCTTGCAAATGCAGTCTACAGGAAAGATCGCCAATGAGACTGCTGATGTCAAGATTTACAGTAAAAAAGGATGCTACCTTTATGTGCATTTTGGAGTTTCAAGATTTTGTACCGTGATGACTTGCATTGTGTGGACCTACAGAGTTGAGATATACTTCCAAAAATCTTACTTTGTGTTCTGCAGAAGAAAGAGAGTCAAACAAATCTGAGATGGCATGAGGGTGAGTAAATTATAATATTTTGGATTAACTATCCCTTTAATTGTTAACTTTCCAAAGATTAGTTAAGAAATGTATAAAATGTATAATCATCTAAGGAAATGCATATGGATACAGTGGAGATCAAGTTTAAATGTCCTTTGTCACTTTACCCATATTCGCCCTATGTTATAAAATTTGCAGGTATAGAGGTAACACAAGACTGTCCTGAAAAATGTAATGATGTTAGACATTTTTAAATGATACCAGTAAATGCTTCTGCTTGGGCAGCCAAGAAAAATACTAAAACTAAACTAAATAAAACTAAAATAAAAACTAACTAAACTGAAACTAAGAAAACAAAAACTAAACTAACAGACAAACAGTGAAAACTAACAAAAACTAAAACTAATTTGAAATGACAGATTGATATAAAATAAAAAATAAAAACTCATTTAAAAACCCAAAACTATAATAACATTGATGTGGCGCAGACAGCACCAGTTCTCCAGTATCCTCGCAACTCTTTTAATATTATTATTATCCTCCTGTATCTCACAGCACATTTACTTTCTGAATAAATAAGAGAAACACACATTGTTTTACAGGGTTAACATAATTATTTCTTGTGAGTAACATTGGACTGCCATAACACTAAGTGCTAAAAATATTGTTTGAAATATTAGTTCAATTAATTTTTTTATTTTCTTTAAATAGATTAACATAATGTGAAACCAAATTAATGCCATAGCAGATCTTATACACTGTGTAATATAGGGTATTCATTTATGGTTTGTGCTCCTAAGATAATCTATGATTCATGTTTTATAAAGGCACTGTCTGTACTGCTGATCTTTTATAGTGTCTAGTAGTGTGTCTGTTTGGATCTGCCATGTAACAATAAGAGTAAAGATTTTGATGACACATACATACATTTCCATTAAAGGGTAACTAAACCCTAAACCAACTTTTTTTAGTTAATGATCTGTAAGCATGGGGCTTTATTAGTACTGGTCATTGATTCAAGTAATTTTTTTGACATTTGTGTATAAAGTGTTTTAATTCTACAATATATGGTGTAAAAACGTCTGAGTGCTGCCCTCTTCAGGTTGAACGGTGGCTACTGCAGTTGAATTTTCCTATTGGCTGTTGCGGTACTTCGTGACGTAAGCGGTGAGAGCTGACGTAAGCAGGTTCCAGCTCACCACGGCAGATTCATGTACATGTCGTCTTGCGACCGTGTGAGGAATAATAATAACATAGAGTCTGACAGCAGCTGTCAATTAATCCGTCACTACGAGTCTCAGGTGCCACACCCCCCATTCCACCCCCCCGCTCAGCCCCGCACTCGGTTCGTTCCCTCTATCCCCGCCGGGGTCTGCCCACTTTTCCTGCATTTTCAAATATTTCTAGTGGGTGGAGTCAGACTCTGAGCAGGTGTTTAGTTACCCTTTAAGTAGCTAGGAGTTTCAGTCAAGAATCTTGGTTAGAATTAAAATAGCAGACTCATATAGTCAGGCAGGTTAGCTATAAAGCTAATGATCAAGACAATCTACAAATGGGCAATTTGAGATCAAGACAATCTACAAATGGGCTCATGAGAGCGCTGTGAATCTAGTCCCACCCTGATAGTAAAATGAAGTGTGATTGGTTGAAGATAGAACTTGCTACGATTGGTCTGATTAATGTGTCCATTATCTGATTGGCTTGTGTAGACGATGGGTGGAGTCCACCTTTTTGTGGACTGTCTGCAGCTCTCGTGCAAGGAATGTTTCTGAATTCACAAATGCACAGCAAGAGATCCCCAAATGAATGCCGGACAAAGTTGTGTTTGTGAGTTAAAACATATTTGTAAATCACTTTTTTATTTAAAAATGTATTTATGAATTCATTTTATTTTTGCAAAACTCCTTAAATTTATTTGTGGATCTCATTCAATTAATTTGTGAACCATTTGTTTTATTTGTGAATGTTTTTCCATTTGTATGTTAATTAGACACAATTCTAACCCCATACTAACACAGTCATGGATTTGGGCTCGCCAGACAGATACCCGATCTGGTTAATAACGTCAGTATCAGAGCCAATTGGTGCATCCCTACTTGTGCTAGAACATATTTGAACATAATTGGCTGGTCCCCATGTTAGATGAATTCAATGAAGGCACAAATATGCATAAGCAATAATAACTAATATTGAAATCTACGAAGAACACTGTGTCATGTACTTAAATCAACAGATCTTTTACCACTTTTAGTAAACACACTGAATGTAGTAATAGAATCCAATACTGTGTATACTAATCAAAACATTATAACATGCTAATTAAATTGTGCATAGAGTTTACCAAGAGACATTTATTAATATTACTCTCAAACTAAAACTGCAGATATCCATGGCAGGATTCCTCAAATAATCAAGGCTATTATGTTAAAGAAAAGCCACACAATTTCAAAAGTAAAACTTAACAATTAGTTATTTCCAGAAGAGATCATTTTACCTCTTTGTTTTTTCTTTTCTTTTCATGCTCCTGCAACAAAACTAAAATCCTCATTTTAAATCATGCGACTCCTTGCTCCCAGTTTCAATAAAGGAAACTCCTTCACAGGGTCTTTCTATCCAGTGCCATGTCCCAGCATGTACTCTCTGCTTTCACAGTGCCTTTTGTCCCCGCCCTGATAGCTCTCTGCCAGCCAGGTGTTAGTAACTTGTCAGAAGCAAATGTTTATTTCCATTGCTGAGGTGCATCCCATTTATCATCTGCCTCATAAGTGCAGTGATTAGCACTCACACAAAAGAGGGTTGGGATCATTTATGTTCAGGACATTATCGCTCCTTAGCTTTTAGAAATGCTTTGTGGCGGTTTACCAAAAATACATGTAGGGTTCAAAGTGGCTTTAATTCTGAACAGCTGTAATGTTATGGATGGGTTAATCAATAATGAAGATGATCATTCAGCTTACCGTGTTTGGGAGTTGTAGCCCAGAATCAATCAGTGACATAATATCATCATTAAAGCTGGACTCAAGGCTGATGATGTCGTCAATGACATCATCCATCTGAGAGTATACAAATGTGACATCAAGTTTTAGAATGATTCAGGGTTCCCACACCTTTTGACCAATGTTTTATTTATGAGACTGTAAAACATTTGCAATTTCTAGCTATCAAAGTAGTTTAACGATAAGCATAAATATAAAATTGTATATTCATTGTATATAAGAATTTTTATGACTTTTTCAAATTTTATCATTCATTTCTACTACTTTTTTAGGCCTGGAAATCATACATTTAAAATGCACTGATGTTTTCAGGTTTTCCATGACCATGGGAACCCTGATGGCTACATTCAAAAAATACTTAGAAACAAACAAAATATCGAAAAAGCATGCAGGCATGAGTAAAAAGGTCTCATTCAGTCCCATTCTGTGTCATTTGAGCCATCATTGAGACTGTCATGTACTTCGCGCCATCTCCTGGTGGTCATATGTAATTACAGTGAACAATCCTCTCTGCCCATATTTGGATGACTTCCACCTCTGTTTGCAGCGATCTGAATCCTGATACAATGGGTTTAGTGTTCCATGATGCTGGACAACATACTACTTCATTTCTGATTAAGTCATCTGATCCAGGAAAGCTAACGTGTTTTTAGCCACAGATAGTAAATTATGTTCTGTGTGCACATTGTGCTTCATGTGGATTATCTAATGATCAATGCATCCGATTACTTTGTGTGTGGGATCCTTTTAAAAATAATCGCCTCCTCTAAGTAATGGTATGTGTTATTTTATGTTCCGTGAATTTATATGCGAAAACGAGGCTTACGCCTCATGTACTTAGCTAGTGGTTTATTTTTGACTGAGTAAATAAATAAGTTATTTGTATTTTACTCTTTGAGAGCTTTCCAACGACATATGTCACATGGCTATTTGATCAGTTTGATGTTATTATTACAGATTACAATATGTACAGTGCAATTTTTTTATATAAATTATCAAAATGGAACACTTCTGATTTGTCTACAAATTTAAAAGCACTTGTTCAGTTTTGGTCCTAATGTAGTGTAAAGTAGAGCTTCTAAGCTTTAAAACGATACCTATTTTGTGTTGGCAGGCGGGCCGATCTGAGCTTAAAGTATGGAGATATGACGTGAATATATCCATACAATTTAAGTCAAGGGGGTCCAACACTTCCAAGCTCCAAAAAGCACAAAGACCGCATATAGGTAAAAAACTGATTTAATCACTTCAGAAGACATTGATTAAACCACTCATGTCATATTAATTACCTTTATGCTGCTTTTATGTCCTTTTGAAGCTTTGAAGGGTTGGAACCATTGACTTAAATTGTACAAAATATATATATGATTTTACATAGCATAAGAGTGAGAATGAGAGAATTATCATTTTAGGGAGAGCTATTCCTTGAAGTGGTTTACCAAGAAATATTTATTTATGAAACCAAGATACTGTGTACTTTTAATAAGAGAACTGTCCAGTGTGTGTTGTATGGGAGATCTAAAGCAGAAGTGATGTATGATGTGAAAGGGAGGTTAAGATATAATTAAGTTGCTGGTGTGGTATTTCACAGCACAATGTGACACAAAGCTAGTGAGCTGGCAAGCTGAACGGAAAAGCAAATTCCCCTAACACAATTAAAAACATAATTGTTGTTTTTATATGCCGCTAATATTCCAAAACATTTACATTATCACTATACAGGAATCATTAGTCACTCAGGTATGCTTTTCGACTTGAGATAAAGAGTAACAAGCTTCTAAAGTAGGATAGCTAGCGGTGTACAGTACATTTATTACTGATTTACCTCTTCTTTGTTGGAGCCCAGGTTCAGATGTGCCATTGGGCTGTTGGGGGCGCTGATTGCAGAGGTCACCCTCTCCGGGGCAGAATTTGACTGCAAAACAGGGGACACGCCAAGAGTTTGTGTGGCAACTTTATTGCCTAGTGTGGTAGACAAGTACTGCTTCACTTGCTGCCTCTGAGCTTGCTGGATGTGGTATTTAGTTGGGTTTTCAAGATGAGTTTGCACCTAGAACAACGTCAAATAAAAACATTGGATCAATGATGGTTGTTTAAAGTATCAGAGACATTTGAAGCTCTACATTACAATTACATTGTTGTCAACATAATAGTCCAAAGGAGAAACATTTCCCCATTTTTAGAGAGGGGAACAGTGTCACTCTGTTTCCACACCAGACATCAAAGCTACCATTATAATGAATGGATCTGTATTAAAAGTACACAACCATTTTATTTTGCTTTTGGGGATCAAAACCGACCCTGAATTGGTGTTCTTCTTATTGGACAGATAAGCTTGTACATAACTGCAAAGCATGTGAAATATAGTGCCATGTAATTCTAGCTAAACTACAATAACAAATGAAATGAATGCTAGACAATGTTCAAGATAATGCAAAAAGACCCATTCATTAGTATAATGTAACTTGGCTATACAGAAAATCTATACAATCTATTATTAAAAAACAATAGTGCATCAATATATAAAAATTATAGTTGATACTGAATTTTGTTAACATATTTATAATGTACAGCTTATTTTATAAACAGTTACGGTCATCATCCACCAAATTTAGCTAACAGCTATTGATAAAGCTGGCTAGCTAGCTAACGTTGACATAGGCTATCATATAAATGCAGTCAATGTATCATGCAAAGAAAAGTGATTACTTCAAACTACAGTCTCGGATAGTCAGATCTATATCCACACATTGTTTTAGCCCTTTTCCAGCTCTGGAGAGTCAAATATAATATACAGTCTCAAAGTTTGTAGTAAAACAATCATAACTGTGTCATTTTAATTATGCTACCTATTAGCATGATGCCGGTTAATCATCTTCAGTCCCTTTGTACTCTATGTCATTCTTTTGGCCGATGCTCGCTCGCATCCCTATGGAGTGTGTGCATGAGTACGAGCACCAGGTAGCTGCAGTTCACTTAACGGCCACAGGTGTCATTAATAAAAAGGGTTTCTGAATCTTACAACCGGCTTTTAAATCAAATTAATTACATGATGCAGAATAAAATAATTTTCTAATATCATAATTAAAAAAATGTATACTGATAGACAGTCATTCAACCCCTAATTTTCATCTAATTAAACATAAGTCAATCCTGAACCACATCAATCCGTTTTATAATTCACATTATTGTGTCCAACTGAGCTATATTTGTTGGTCTACATACACACAGGGTTGAATTTATAATGTAATCTTTTTAAAATACTGATTACAATATGTAATCATTAATTTAATCTAATTACCACAATAAGAAAGTAATTTAATCATATTACTTTAAATTACTTTTGGATTACCTCAAGGTCACATATGTGAATAAAGTCAAGAGTAAAGCAATATGATCTCAAAGGCTTAATTATTCCTTCGGTATGCAAACAAAACATATTTGAATAATGTTATGAGTGGTGGTTATTATTCTAAACTGTATAAGAAAAAAACATGAAAAACAGGGACACTGCCTCCTTAATAGGATAACGGAATGTGTTCAAATGTAGAACAAATTAAATTAGGGGAGTCCTCTTTCTGCTACAAAAAACACAGAAAAAGAAATAGGCTTATTTTATCATCAAGCAAATACAATTACAACAGATGGACTGAATGTCTTGGAAATACCTCAGATTCAAAAACACTTCAAAGTTTAATTCTGCCATGTACGTATTGCAGCTAGCGTGTAGACTAATTGGCACCACTCATTAACTTCCGACTGCAATAGGTAGATCACAGGCTATCTTCATCATCATCATCATTATTATTAATGCAATGCCACCAGTCTTCATTCTGCTTGCTCATGATCACCAGTCCAACATCACCAACAAACATTAATGGGTGATTCTATTTTTAAGGAGGATATTAATGACAAAAAAAAAAGCTAGTTTTAAAGAATATATTAAAAAAGATTGAAAAATGTTTAGTGTCTTTAATTGCTTATTCCTACTTTCGATGAATTTTGCCAGAATTTCTCCCTCGCTCACTTTTCAACTGTTCTCAACAATACATTTATAATAAGTATCAAAATCAGATATGTAAATTATCCACTGCAATTTTTCCCCTAAGAACTTAATATTTTCAATTAATTTGGTAATCATGTGTTATGGATTTTGTATTAGTGAAACAAAATAAATAAATAAGTATGTCCCTATTGCCGTTACATCATGAAATTATTTCAGAGAACAACTTTAGAGTTTCAACTGAAGTTATGATGAAAATGAGAAGTGACAGTGAAGTAGGTGTACCGTGTACGGGAATGCACCCAGTTTGTGTTGGGGGGGGGGCGAGTGTAGTAAACCACAGCATGCAAACAAATAGTAAAATAGGATTTTAAAGTTTGGTGGTAGCATGGGTAGCATGTGGTACCATATGAAAAAACATCTGCAACCCTCAACATATGTAAGCATATGTTTACAGCCCCACATTTCACACGTTGCATAAGAGACAGGAGTGTGTTGGGAGCAGGTTCCCGGGCTTGCTGTCAACCGGCTGCTTACCGTTCTGACCCCTGCCCTTGTATATACATTGCCTGGATCATTATTGCAGTAATTAATATGTTTCAGCTTGCAACGATTCTTTTAACCCTAACTAATGCAATGTGAGGTTTCTCATTTATTAAACAACCATGTCAGAAGAAGTATCCCGTGGTTGTGGAAAAGATGTTACTGTGCTTCAGACGGGGCAAATTATTGGCCTGCATCAAGCAAAGAAAACGTTTTTTTGCACGTGAATATCCCAGGAGATCAGCAGTTACAGAAATACTCAAACCAGCCTGATGGTTTTAATGTTGTGGCTGATCGGTTTATATATATATACATGTTGAATTTGTGGGTAGGCTTACGGTTTTTATTCTTCCATTGTTAAACTGCCAAAAATGATCACCTAGTACGTAAATTTGGCATGCATGTGATTCATTCAAATTTGTCACAAAATATGAGAAGGAAATACTCAGTGCAGTCAGAATAGACCTTTGTCATGCCTATTTGTTCAATTGCTTGATTCATGGCTTATTAGAGCTGTCGGAAAAAATTGTTTCAGTGATGCATTGCGATTCATACTCAAACAATTCTGAATCGATTCTCAAATGAATCAGAATCGAATGTGAGTTCAGTTTAAATCACGGCAGAGCAGTGGTGCGTGCCAAATACAGATGTGGAAACAAAGACGCGAGTTAAGTGCATACACTAAAGTCAAGTGCACAAACACGATTGTATGCAAACCAGCTGTTTCAAACACATGACCATTTGTGCCCGAATGAAACTACGATCCCGAAATTCTTTCACAAACCCATGCACATAGCAACGGGAGAGTTTATTTGTGATAAGAAGCCAACAAACAACATGAAAGATGAGCTTGAACCCATAATTGCACTGATTTGCACACAAATTTGTCGGTTTGGGAGATGATGGTGATGTTTTCATTTAATTCTTTTTTTTCTCCCCCTCACCCCGATGCCTTTCTCTACTCTTGCGTGCTCTCCATTTCATTGGCATTTGTCATTGCCAGTCACTCCTTTGTCAGGATGGTAGGCACACCTGATGATAAAGGTTTAATCTTCTATTCGCAGAGCAAACAGGTAGAATAGTGCATAAGGGATGCTTGATAAATTTCTGAAGCAACAACTGCGCTCTTTAAACCGCTTTACTATCACCTGTGCAGGTGAGGAGAGGAGAAGTGGAGAGCTGCACTGAACCAGCAATTTCCATTTGTGCTTAAAAATGAAAATTAATAGCATGGCATTGATTCATTTTAAATAATAATTAAATACTATTAAATTATTTACAATGCTTAAACAAAGATAATGATATAATCAGTCAAAGTAATCGTATTCAGTGTGTTTTGATGGAGAACAAATTTTTTTTTTTTGTGCTTTTAAGAGATTTTTTTAATAAGGTTCTAAAAGAAAGAAACTGAAAAACTGAGAAACTCTTTTAAACAGTAGAACCATTTATTTAATCTTGTGTACGTTCCATGTTTTGTTCACAGCTCATACTGAATGTAAAAGGCCAGTTTATGTAATGTGACTCGTTCTGGTTTTTAAAACATCTGTTAAATAAAAAGCTGAAAGGGGAAAAAATTGAGAGTAAAAACAAATTTTTGAAGGAACTGAAAAAAGAAAGATATTGAAGGGCAAGATGCATCATGATGCACCGAGAATTGTTTTATAATCGAATCGTTACCCTTTTAATCGGAATCAAATCGTGAGGCCAGTGAAGATTCACACCCCTTTGGCTTATACCTATAAAAAAATAAAATGACTTATCGGTTAACCGGTTAATAAACTTAAAACTTGCTAAAACTTGCATCCCTACAATCAATGATGCGGAATTCGTGTTACAGTACTGGCAGCTATTCCTACTCCCTTGACACGATCGACAGACGCAAAGAACTATCAGGGAACTAATAACTAATTTTAGCCTAATTTTATCCTAGCTAACTTGATTTTCATGTCGGGTCCTTGGAAAATGACAGCATCATTACAGGTGGAATGCATAAATAGTACTGAACAGTAATGTTGATTTTCTCCAGTAATCATTGTGATGAATCCAACAGTAAGAGGAGATCCTGACTCAAGTGAGATACGAGAGAGAACTAGAGATGTCGAGCACGCATCTGAGGGTCTGTACCACTCTAAAGCAAGCAGCGGTCTACATCATTTTACATCAGGAGGATAATTTTGCTTCTGTTGTTTTATATAAAAAATTGTAATCCTGTTAGTAATCCAATGTTTTGCCAAATGTAAATGTAATCTGATTATATTTGGATTTGATGTAACTGTAACAGATTACAGTTACACATTTTTGCATCCTGATTATGTAACACAGTTTCCAGTATTCCGTTACTCTCAAAGTCAGCATATGCATGGTCAGAGGGGTGCTTCTGGAGCATCTCGCTGTGGTTACGTCGTAAATCACTGGTTCACAGCACCTCGAGCATAAACTGCATTTTTTGGATTAAAATTAAATGCAGTTTAAAGAAAAAGATAAACAGCATCTTTTTGTGCTAATGTGTTAATGTGTTTTTTGCCCGAATAGCTGAGCATGGGCTTACTGCCCCCTTCTGATGCAATTTACGAACGGCATGATTAACTGCATACATTTTTTTCATGCATTTTATTTTTTATTTGATTAATCGCACTGAATTAATGCATTCAATCGACAGTCTTAATTTGAACATAACTTGTTTCATGTACATACTCTTAATCACAGACACACATGAACAGATGAGTTCGGGTTGTACACTGAACGTGTTTTTACATGCGTCTGCACTGTATTTCAATTGGTTTTTAAGTACACATGCTGGACTGGCTTCCTTGACAGTTGCGTCATGTCTCACTGTTTTCCATTTTTTGTGCAGGACTGCCACATTTTTTGAAATCAGAACTTAAATAAAAAAATTTAAAAAAAATGCATCTTGAGACACCATGTTCAGTTTGTTTAGTTGCACTCAGTCAAGATTTGTTTTAGCATAGGCGTCACTCATATTTGATGTTCTGTAGTAGTTCAGGTTGCAAAGAGGGCTTAATGTGACTTACACATGATTCCAGATTGTTTCTTCATCCAGTAGTTTCAGCACTTGATAAATGGTTAGTAGGGACGCCCCATTGTGAAAATCTGTGTACGATACTGATTTTAACAAAAAGTATTGGCAGATTACGATACCGATATTTAGCAAATTACCTTATTGTGTCATCAGATCATTGTTGTACTTAGGAATTATGCTTTAAAAATATACAAAGAGGTACACAAGCTTTTTTACTGTTCTAACAAAATATTATTTCCATTGAACATGAATTGGGTCTGTTGAAAAATATTAAAGAGAGCCACATTGAAAGATACATACAAAAGATATGAAAAAGGACTAAAAATGATAACATGATGATAGATATGAAAAAAAGGTTATTTTGTCATTTTTAGCCATATCGTAATTTTAATCTTAATTCGATACATCGGTGCATCCCTAATTTTAAGCAAATGTTTTTTTGCTCAGGTGTGCTGAAGTCATTTTTTACAGCAATGAGTTTCAGTTTTTCAAGGGTCATTAGAAGGCCCGACCCACCTTCAGAACTTCCACTGGTACTTGAGCTGGAGGAGGGCGGGCCGTCATGGGTGGGACCGTGACTGAGATGGCTGGAGTGGAGCCTGTAGGTCGGAGCTGAGCGACTGATGCCTGCTGCTGCGCCTCCCTCCTCTCCTGCTCCTGCGCCTGCTCTCGCATCAGCTGTTGCCGAAGCAACACTCGGGATGACATGGCTACACAGGTTCCACAGGCCACGTATGAGAACAAATAAAAACCTGCAAAGGTGAAAGCATGGACAAGAGAGTTATTAACGTTCTTTCTCTGCTTAGGAGCTGTAACTAGTATAAGAAGTAGCTAACTTATGTAGACAATGCATTCTTCTTCAGGACAATGAAGGGTTAAAGAACAGGAAAATATATCTGAGCTGAGTCACCATACTCAAATAGTTACATTGCCCCTCTGCCATAACACACAAACATACACAAAACATGTAGGTAACAGTAGTTAAGAGTATATAAAGGTATATAAGGTATGTAAATAAACATTAAACTAATTTAAACCTTAAAGATATGAAATGACAGCAACGAATATGACATGCTCAGTTACACATAAAACGTGTGCTTGGCCAAGATACTGTTTCCGAGTGAAAATTCAAAGTGAAAACACTTTAAGACATGAACTAGTAACATGGCATATGACTGTAATCCACAGCTGTATTATGGGGAAGTACAGAATTGAACAGATGACAGCTAATAACAACAACAGGGCCAAAACATTAGTGTTCTGTCGTCTTTTTAAATACCTCAACAAAACGTCAAGCTCAAACAGTCATCTGAATCTAATCCAAAAGCTGTTAACATAAAACCAACAATTATGACTGCTTAGATAGATATGCCACTATGGCCAGTAAGTTATGTAATACAATGCTAAATGGATTAGTTTAACTATTTGAAGTTGAGCAAGATCGTCAACTTCAACCACATTAACTTGCGTGTTAGTAATTTGCTCCAGTAAACAAATGTAATAACACAACTATTACTGTGTCGTACTAGTAATAGTTATTTTTGAAAGCATCCAGCTGTTGATGCTAGGCTAACTAGCTAATATGTCAACAAACCAACGTTGCACGAGTTTAACTTCATTAACTTTTATTAACGCCGAAGTCATCTGCGATTTACACAAGTATATCAGCGTAACCCTGTGCGTTATCTCGACAGGAGGTGGAAAGAAAGTTGAGTTGATTACCTGGTTCGTCAGAAGTACAGCGGGGTTGACGCAGGAATCGCCATTAGCCTCACACGAGGATTTCCTTGTTTTGGAACTGTAAGTCTGCTCACCTCACCCATTTTACAACATATCATACTTTACTAATGTAAACACCTGTCCAGGACTTTCCAGGATCATCCCTGTTTTTTCTCTCTCGACGTGTTCACACATATGAACATTGTTTATAAGCACATCATGCAAGAATCAATTCTTGTATGTATCATAAGTCTGATTAATTTTAGTGAACTGGTTGGTTCGGATGATTGAGATTTTTGTAACTTTAGTGTGAACAATCGTTTAAACCTTAGTCTACTTACTATAAAGTTTTAATGTTCTGGAAAACATGTCCAAAATAAGGAAAGTCTTTCCTTTTACTGTAAGATCTCCTATGCTATAAAAAAAAAACACTATAAAAAATTTTGTATATATAGATAGAGAGAGAGGAGAGAGAGAGAGAGAGAGAGAGAGAGAGTAAACCCTATTTAAGAGTAAATGTTTATACATTTATTTGATTTAATTTAGTTTAAATGTACACATGTTTTGGTAAACTTTATAACTAACTTTATACTTTATGTAATCGGTCCTGCTCGACCCACTCCAAGCGGAATTAGAACCATAGGAGGCTGGCATGCTTATGAGGCGGCTAAAGTCTTTAGCGTCGGTTGCTAGTACGCCTCCTGAGGCCATGGGATTGAGCTTTACACACTGTACAACTACCTACCGGCAGGCTATTGTAACATTCACCCCCACCCCCCAAACCTCACTCCCGTCTGGGTCACGGCACCACTGGTCCTGCTCGACCCACTCTGAGCGTGAGGCCATGGGAGTGAGGTTTACATTCTGCACAGCTACCTACCATTATGGATTCTTTTTTTCCATATTCCGCCTTTTCTGTATGCAAAAAATGTTCAATTGATTAATCGATTGGAAAATGTAATAAGTTTGAAAAACTATGAAATAACGCAAATTTGGGAATTATTTAGTGACTAATAAAGTTTAACAAATGAAATATATCTTAAATGTTATCTTCTTCAAAGTAGGCACCTTTTAAAGAAAAAAATATTAATTAATAATGACATTTTTCAAGTAATATATATATATATTTGTAGGTACTTAAATACAAAAACTCAAACCAGCCCATCTTACGCCAACAATCATGCCACTGTCCAAATCACTGAGATCAAAAAATTTTTCCCATTCTGATGGTTGATGTGAACATTAACTGAAGCTCCTGACCCGTATCTGCATGATTTTATGCTCTGCACTGCTGCCACACAATTGGCTGATTAGATAATCACATGGATGATTGTTGGTGCCAGATGGGCTGGTTTGAGTATCTCTGTAACTGCTGATCTCCTGGGATTTTCACACACAACAGTCTCAAGAATTTACTCAGAATGGTGCCAAAAACAAAAAACATCCAGTGAGCGGCTGTTCTGTGGATGGAAATACCTTGTTGATGAAAGAGGTCAACAGAGAATGGCCAGTCTGGTTCAAATTGACAAAGTCTACGGTAACTCAGATAACTGCTCTTCTTGTGGTGAGAAGAAAATCATCTCAGAATGCTATTCTGCTGTGCTATTATGGCTGATCAGTGTATATTTAATAATTTCTTCAATCCCCATGGATGGATGGATGGACAGAAGTAGAGGTATAGTTGATTGTCCCGTATTGTCTCATTTTGTAGAGGAGCATTCTTACATGTCAGTCTTAGAAGTTAGAGAAAATGTGCATGTTTTAAATTGTACATAATTTAAATATACAAACATGGAGTGTTTCCAGCCACAGGCAAGATGAACTCCAATATAATAATGATCAAGTGATCTGCCAGAAAAGGAGAAATTCAAAGCTGATGTGAGAGAATCTTTTGGTGCCGTGTTTATCCATGGAATTAATTTTTTTAATGTTCTAAAGCACTGTTTGAAGTAGACCATCAAAATTTGTTTATCCTAACCTCTAGTTAAAGAATGCAAGTGTGTTTGCCTTCTTCAAAATGTGTGGACTTGTAATCCATGATATTGATATCTTTTAAGTCCACTGGCTTTGGGCCTGCCGCTTCAAACACACCACCGGTTTTTGTTTTGGGAACTTTGAGCTCAACCGTCATTGGTCCAAACTTAATTGAAAGAATTATAATTGAAAGTAAAAAATGGGATTTCAATTTTGAAACTTTCCATCACAAACAACACCCAAACTTCCCTTTGTGGACTGATAAAAGTAGGAGTAACTGTGGGTGTAGAATAAGAACTGTCTAACTGACGTACCTCTTGGTACTCATCTGCATCCATTAATTCAGCGGTCTCTTGAAGGTCAGGATCCTCTAATGGTTTGTCTCTTTGACCCCCTTGTGTCATTCCAGATATTGTAATGCAGAAGCTCATCTCTGCGTCATATGTGCTACACTCTAGATTGTATAAAAAAATATATCAACTACGGTTTATGTTAATGTGCCATTGTGTCATTATTCATTGATGGTATAGACAGGGTTACCGGTGAGTGCCTCCAGATTGCCCTTTTCCAATTAATCCCAGTCAAATGCCTTGCCCATCTCAGCTACAATCTCAGCACTGACATGCATGGGCAGCATGTGTGTCTCCGGAGGATGTGTGAAGTAGCTGATGCGACCCTTTGAACAGACAAAGAGTTCAAACAGGAATTCCAAATGTACTTTGAAAATACAGTCCAAAGACTTTAATTGATTTTGACAAACCAAAAACAGGTTTTTTGCGAGTTACAGTGTTTGCAAGAAAGCAAATTTAGATTTTACATTTTGATTGATCTAAAACAACAGGTCAATGTAATGTAACCAAATTAACACCAAATAATTGAAGTGAATTAGTTTGTTCAGACAGTTGAATGAATCATTCTTGAGAAGCTGTGCACATCAGGCAAGCCAGGATCCTTCCTCCCTGCTTAAGATTGCTGCCCATCCTTGGCCTTCAGAGAGGATAAACAGAGATGACAGTCAACATAAAGAGCCCTCAATGCATTTTTTAAGTTGAATAAAACAGAGCACACTTAAAACATAATAAAAAATAAAATAAAAAAAAAGACAGATAGATAGATAAATAAATAAAAAGCAGAATTATAAAGTATGTATGCAGGGTCTTCAAATAGGCCATTTTATATATATATATATATTAAAACACTGACAGTGACAATCATCTATTATAATCAAGTTGCCTGTGAAACAGTCAGAAAATATACTTACTTGCTTTGGACATAACTACAGTGGCTTAAAGTGCTAGTGTGAAGCTAGCATCCAATTTTTCAAAATAAAAGTCTTACACAAAAACTGTAGCAACTGTTCTGGAGGTATAAAACAAAGCTGTGGACAGTGCAAAAAGACACAATGTCCCTCTCAAAACACTCTGAGACTAATTCACCTTCATAAGAACAGAAATGTTGAGAACTTGTCAAGAAAATAAATTGTTCTGGCAGACCTATCTAAAATAATCAGAAGTTGGATGTGCTTGCAAAGCTCAGCTAACATGGCCATATCTTTCCCCTCCAACAGTCAAATCCCGGGCTCAGGTAGATTTAAAAAATGACATTATAATAGGGTGAGAAATAGGTAAGATGAATGCATCCTTTTCCTCAAAATTTTCAGTTGCAGTTTGAATAATATTAATATTGAATAAACCCCATGTACACGCACCCACAAACACACACAGGGCCATTTCTAGCTATAAGTGGTATAAGTTTCCTCTTAGGGCCCCCGAGCCACCAGGGGGCCTCACACAGCAAATTGGAAATGGCCCTGAATACACACACATATTTACACACAGGGACGGATTATGACTTGGTGGTAGGGTGTTCGTTGTTCATGCCCAAAAGGGTTTTAGAGCAGGGGGATCACCAAACTAGATCGTGCAACCTTAAAGCCCAGGCCAGAATCCAGAATCTGATCACAGAAGCCCTTTTACACCCTCACTAATGCACTTACACATGCACAAATACCATCAACAATGATTTAACCTAATGAGCTCAGTGAAATAAGCCTCTTAGTAAAAGTTGTTACTTTACTGGCAGCCTAGGTGAAATCCTCTATCCACTTGATGTGGAATAGAGGGCTTATGTGAGCTTACAAGATGTTACTTGGCTTCTCGGAAACAATCTTTAACAAGACCCTTGAAACTAATGTTTTATTATATTATAGTGAATATGCTAAACATTTTAGGTGCAGTTATCATTTAAAACTAAAAAAGCAATGACAGCCTGTTCTATGAGCAATTTGATAATGCAATCTCTGGTGGTGGCGTAGTGGCTAAAGCACAGGGCTGTTAATCAGAAGGTCGCAGGTTCTAACCCCACAGCCACCACCATTGTGTCCTTGAGCAAGGCACTTAACTCCAGGTTGCTCCAGGGGGATTGTCCCTGTAATAAGGGCTCTGTAAGTTGCTTTGGATAAAAGCATCTGCTAAATGTAAATGTATGAAGAGCTAACAAAAGTTATAGAAACATCAAAAGCCAAAACATGTTTGTTAGATCCTATACCAACTAAGCTCTTAAAAGAGGTATCCACTGTAATCTCAGAACCTCTTCTTAATATTATTAACTCCTCACTATTCTTAGGACATGTCCCGAGAAACTTAAAAGTTATCTGACATTATTTAAGATCTTATATAATAATGTCTTGTCCAAGTTTGACCTAATCTAGCTCCTCTGGAAAATGTAGAGTTTTCTTACCCTTTGTGTTATTGCTGTTGGTGTAGGTAAAAACCTCCTCTCTTGTTGTGTCATCTCATCGTCTGGCAGCAAATACTGCATTTCCTCACTCCTCTGCCATTGTGTAAACCTCAGAGAGCACAAAGTGGAGACACTGATCTGCAATTATTGTCAAATTGCTTGTCATCTGTTCTCATTTGCAAATGGTTCTTGGTTGTATCTACATTTACATTTACATTTACATTTATGCATTTGGCAGATGCTTTTATTCAAAGCTACTTACAGTGCACTTATTACAGGGACAATCTCCCCAGAGCAACCTGGAGTTAAGTGCCTTGCTCAAGGACACAATGGTGGTGTCTGTGGGGATCGAACCGTCAACCTTCTAATACTAATCTGGTACTAGACGCTCCTTCTCCTGAGTAGGTGGCCCCTGCTTTGTCTCTGCTTTCTCCGTTTGTGGTTCAGATTGCAACCAAACTACCAGAGAGGGTCAGATACATTTTATACCAGCTCATATTCCCAAAGATTAACACTGTATCTAAATGACATGGAACAAATAAAGGCTAGCCAGAGGTACAGATATCTCGCAAAACAAGAAGTATACCCCCAAATCTGCATGCAAATTATAAGTCTTAAAACTGTTTCTGACCTCACACATTCACATAGACATATGGGATGAATGCACATGATTGGTGTGCAGGTGCACAACGGCACACAGACACTTGGAGTTAAAAGGTAAGGTCTCATTTTGAGGTTAATCTTCCTTAGATAAGAAGTGCTTTTAGTGTCACGTTCCAATGGAAATTACTTAACCACTTCATGCTTAAATGGAGAAATTGCAATTGACTTGCTCCTCTTACTTCTAGGTGACACTTCAAGCTTTAAATCATGTCTAGCATAATTGATCTTAATGAAATGAAAGTTATTGTCCATTAATGTCATGGATGTCGAAGGGATTTAATGAAAAATCAACATAAAACTTGGCTTTAAAACGTAAGTGTGTAAAAGTGTGTAAAAACAAGATAAATGTACTTGTAAAGCAAAATTGAGTTAAGTGATAACACATGTTTTCAGATATTTGTTATTGTTTTAAGCATTAACCAATAACATTAACAATTTTTTTTAGATATACTGTATGTTAAAAAAATAAACTAATTAAAGATATATAGGACTACTCCAAAACCAAGTTTTATTATCCTGCACAATTTTGCTTCTCAAGTAAATTGATCTTGTTTTAAGGATATTTAAGTATTTTACTGGAAAACAAGACAAGATTCTGATTACAAAAAAGATTTGTTTTGCATTGAGAAAGGAGATAATACCTTGACTACTTTAATTTTTGCCATATGGAGGCCTACAAGGAAAATGTCATTTAGAAGTGAAAACTGTTCTTATTATAATGCTTTTTTTATTGTCATCAAAGAAAAAACAAAATAGAACTGTATTACATGCTTTACATAGGCAGGCATCTATCTATCAAACTTTTTTTTTATCATTTTTGTTTTCTTGCAAGATGGCTACAAAATTAAAGTTACAGAGTCATTATTACATCAACATTGAACATTAAGCCAAAACATCGTGTTTAGTTTTCACTGTTGTTAGTTATCCCATGCTGAGTGCCACTTCCCCCCAAAGCAGTGCTATGTATAGGCATACACCTTTCTGAATAGCTAGTGGATGGCGTACCATGGACAAATGATTGTGTAAAAATGTTATACCATAAAAACTGTAACATTTCAGTAACAAGTCGTTCCTTTGGAACTTGAGAAAGTGATGCTTTAACACACACTGCCATCCAAAAAGGTATTTTCCATCTCTCTGGGGGAAATAACTGGATGCAGAGTTGTCAAGTAATGGTGAGGGCAAACATGGAATATAAAAAGTCCCATTTTCATCTTTTTTTCCAATATGATCTGGCTCCGGATCCTTGCTCCTAGATTTTTTGCACCGCTTATGCTGGTGCCACAGAAGAGACTTCTGTCTTGGATGTGGACACCTCAGAACCATCATCCACCTTCTTTCCAAAGAGCTGCATGATGCATACACGGAACTGCAAAAGAAAGTTTCAGTTTCAGTATTTTCCCGATGTGAAAATGTCTCAATGTGCACTAGGTTAAACAGCACAGACGTACCTGTCGGTTCATGAAGACATAGATGATGGGGTTGTAGATGGTGGCGCTCTTGGCGAAATAGGCAGGAAGAGCTGCTGCCAGTGGGTGGAAGGCATAGCCTGGGTTTGCCGATGCGAAGCAGACAAAAACTGTGTAAGGACCCCAACAAACACAGTAGGCCAGGATCATGACAACCACCATTCTGGACACTTCCTTCTCAGCCTTCTGTGTAGACTCAGAATCTTTCTGCTGCTGGGCAACCTGTTGGAGCATGAGGCAATGTGGGTGCTTAGTGCCTTAATGCCAACCGTGAGAATCTAATGGAATGAAGTGCTTGCAGGATGCATGAAACAACTTACAGCACGGATTGCCAGCCACACAGCAATGTAGCAGAGAATTATAATGGCCAGAGGGATGATGCAGCAGGTGATCATCAGCACAATCATGAAAGATTGGACACCAGGGTCCTCATTTCCACTGAACACATCAGGGCCACAGGAGGTCTTCAGACCGTGAGGCCAATACCTATGAGAAAATAATGGATTGGCTTACATTTATTTAAGAAAAAATATATAAAAAATAGTTTGAAAATTAGAATTCTGTCATTATTTACTCACGCTCAAGTAGTTCTAAACCCGTAGGACTATAGTTTCTTCAGTGGAACACGAAAGGAAATGTCCCATTTGCAGAATCCACACAAAGACTGTACATGATAACTCACTTTAATGATTTATAAAGCACTCAATATGCCGTGCGTCATATACCAAATCTTCTGAAGGCGTACAAAAACTTTGTTTATCCTCAAATCAACTTAAACCATTAAATTAATATTCCAGGTTCAAAACAAGTTCAGCACAATCACCAGCATTTGTGGCATAATAATAATTACCACAAAAAATTATTTTGACTTGAACCTCCTTTTCTTAAAAAAAAAATTTAAATTCTGGAATGGAAGTGAATGGGGCCAATCCGGAAACAATATAATACAGGCCTTTTCTGCATATTGCGGCACCGTTTTGTGGCCCTCTTCAGCCAGTCGCGGGCCATTTTACATAATGCGGCGGTCTGTTTCAGCATATCATTCGGCCCCATTCTGCCCCATTTTCTGGCCTATAGCCAGTCTGCCCATGTCATGCACTGCCATTGTATTGAATTTAGTCATTGGGAGATTTATTATTTTCTTTGGTGTACTAGAGAAGAAAGTCATACGGGCTTGGACTGACAGGAGGGTGAGTAAATCATGAATACAATTTTTTTTGGTGACTAAAACAGCAGTAAAGTGTCCTTATTGTAGGAATCAAGGTCAGTATGGCGCTTTTACCTGCTCCAGCCAAAGATGGGAGGTGCACACCAAAAAGCAGACCAAACCCAGGAGAAGATGATGCCACCGCTTGCCCATTTAGCATCGAACTTGACATTTCCAAAAGGTTTGCAGACGACCACCCATCTCTCCCATGAGATGACAGTCAAAGACCACAGACCAGCAATACCTGTTGATTGTGTTGTTTGATGTCATTTAAAGCCAATAAGACAAATAAAACCAAAATTCTAAAACTGTTGGTCCAAATGAATTATCTGCTGTTGTTATTGACTTGCCAATGTCAATGATGATGGCTCTGAGCTTAAATGAACTTACCACATACAGAGACAGTGTAGCCCTCAAAAACACACATTGGGTGTCCAAGGATAAAGTAGCCAAAGATCTGGTTGATGACACTGATGGTGCTGGCCAAAAGAGTCTCTGTAATATCGGCAATAGCGAGGTTGACCAAGATCCAGTTGAGAGGGTGGCGGAGCTTCTTGAATTTGGCTGTGGCCACCAGCACCAGGCCATTGGTGAAGACTGAGGCGACGACCACAAAGCACATCCACACTGTTGAGAGATTGTAGATCCATCGAGGGGCAATGTGGTAGTTGGGTCCTTCAAAGGGATCTGGAAATGAGAAATGCAAAGCAATTCTTACCAATTGTTGCATGTGTCGAAATGCACAGAAAGCTTTAAGGTAAATGTACCAATGCCTGCCCCATTGCTTTGCAATGATTGATGGGTTTAAGGGCCACAAAATGTTCACAACAGAATAGATTGCTTCCATATAGTCCTTTTCACAGCTGTCATGACTGAACTTTTTGTCAAGGTCAACATATCTAATGCATGAAGTCTGCCTACGTATGTCTAACCATATTTCCTTCTAGTGTGTGGAAATAATACTGCGATTGTCATTTAAAGACTCACCCTTGGTGTTATTGGAGTTGGTGTATGTGAAGAGTGATTCCCGTGTCGTTTCGTCCCCTTTTCGCCTTGCAGCGAACAGCCCTTCTCCCCATTGTTCTGCCATTTTGTGTAGATTGTCGTTAAGCCCAAACTCTTGTAGCTATTAGTCGCTGATAAAGTTTGGGCTTCTAGTGTTTCTACTATCTGCTATCTCTGGCCGACTCACACCGACACACTTCAGACTCTTGTCAAAGTGCTTTTATACTAAAAAAAAAGGATTCCCTGGCTGGGGTAAAAAGAGGATGCCTTGGCAGGGTAGAGAACTGTTGAGGTGAAAACTGGCATCGAGAACCGAACAAAGACTCATTTCATTAGGCTTACAGAAGGCCTAAGCTACTGTTGCTTCCTAGGATTGTTGAAGCCATGACAGGTAAACCAAAACAATGTGCCATGGCATTTGGCACAATCTAGCATGCAGTGATTATAAGGTGACATGGGCCCTTTGATGCTTTCTGCAACCTTTAAAGTTTAGATCTAAGACCTTTTTTTGGCTAAAGCATCCAGTACAGTCTCGAGCACATTTGAATTAACCATGCATAAGATCATTCTAAATTGCACTCGATTCTTTGGCAGAAATCACTTTGGTGCTCAATAAAACTCTGCTTTTTGGTTTAATAGAGAACAACATTCTAGTGTAGGAGTGAAGTAGTTTGTACAGTTGTTTTGTATATTGTACATAGTATTGTTTAGACCATTGCACATTCACACGCTGTCTCATGTTTTTTGCATGTTCCATTAACAATTCAATTATTTTCATACCTACAAGTAATTTCCATGTGCTTTGATTCTATTCTATTCCAATACAAAGGACCATTTCATCTTAAAAGGGTTTTTAAGTGTATATGGTTTTAAATTCAACTATTGATATCATTAAATTACCTTCAAGGAATCTTTGTAGACTGTAGGCAGTTTTCTTTCTTTTCTTTCACATAAGGAATGTTCTTTCTTTTTAGATTTTTTTTTTTTTTTTTATCAAATTGATGTCACTGTAAACACTGTGCCATTCAGTTCACACCCAACAACACTGTCTATCATTCACATTCACTCATGTCCATTTAAAACAAATGTGACACAGTTTTGTTCAAATGGCCGTTATGTAGGGGTAACTATAAGACAGACATGTAGGTTACAGTCCTAGTCCAAATCAGCTTATTGGGACAACCGGGGTACCTAGGTACCCTACACACAAGATCCTAATTAGTATTGACAAGGATGCAGCCCAAACCTTCCTAATCCCAATGGATTGATGGTTCAATTTAGGGAAAGCAGGGTTTATCTGAAAATCTTGATGAGGTCAGTTTTAATCTCTCTCCGTTTCTGACGATAGATGTTTTCTCCGGTCATCAGCTTCTCTATCTATCGTAACAATGTGGAGCAGGAGGAGGAAGTGAACACTAGGACGTGAAGAGACCAAACCAGGGTGACGATGGAGCTGACATGAAGAGCAAAAGCAGTCTGTAAACTTTTTATTTTATTCATTTATTCAGTTGTTTCCTTTTAATCCAGATATAATGTTATGGTCTTTGTAAATGAAAACCAAGGATGTGATGTTTAGTTTGTTTAGGGACAGAAATACGAAACCCAGAGGAAAATGGTGCTAATATTTATATTTTTATGGGTATTTGTTAATTGGGATTTTTTACGTCCTCTTCTAAACTAAAATTGAAACTAATATATGATTGTTGTGATAATGTCTATTTGATGGGATGGAGAAGCAAGGGTTTCTTTTGTGATTTCTGTTGTTGCCATCACAGTGTAGATCACAAACATATTCAGAGATGTAGTTGAAAAGGATGTTTTTCAGTGAATGTTTTCAGCTAAATCTTGGTGCAGCACTCAGTCAGTCGTATGTCTGGAATTCCGCTAGTTCTGAACTATTCGTGATTGGCAAAAGTTCACTACTAGCAGAACTCAGATATACACCTGAATTTTCAACACAACTCAAGATAATAGCTCAAGTTTGGTCTTGCATGACCTGCCATTGGACAACTGCTATATTCACGGTATTTTGAATTGAATGTTTATTTTACGATATTTTAAATTTGAACGGAATTAGTCCATATAACTGATGTTAATTTAACATGAGCAACAGTTTGCTTTCCCTGCTCCTTGTTTCTCTAACATCATTTGTGGTTTAATTTCTAGACTTTTTCATTTCTAGACTGGGTTTATCTTGGCTTGGAAATGAGGAAAACTAACTTTGTATTCATTCTTGTTTCTTGCTTCTCTTTTCCCTTTGGTTTGGTGAAGCAAAAGAAGAAGTTAAGGTAAGCATGCATACTAAAATCATTCATGTGAGCATTTGAGACCTTTCTTTTTCATTGAAAACCACTGTATAATTATTCCATTTTTATTTATGCAGACAATCAATGCAATTGAATAGTTATTTTCTTCACTTTCCAGACCTTTCCTGGATGTGTTGCCTGTTGCTGTGGAAAACTACAGACTTGATTACAATATGAAATATGAGATACTTCCTTGTTTTTGATGTATTGTTTGTTGTAAAATTGTGTGCTCACTACATCATAGTGATCTGTTTGACACTGGACGAATTAAGACTAACGTAACATGTGTCATATAAATCATTTTTAATTATGTTTACTAGTCTTCAACATAAATATACATATAACAACACAATCTGTCTTTCTTTGCATTTATTGTACATTTTTAATAATAATCATAATAACAACGTCTACACATTCTACATGTATATGCAAGCCAAGTCCAAGTTAACATTTTTTTGATATTATAAGCAAAAATTCCTATTTGGCCAATGTTTATTATTTACAGTTATTGTAAAAATAATTTTCACTGCCAGAGTGGTTATGAGGTTACATCAAGTATGAGTTTATTTCTCTGGTGCAACAGAGGAGACCTGGGTGACTTGAGATGAAGCAGAGGACTCATCTTCCTCAATATTCTTGCCACAGACCATCTTCATCATACAAGAGCGGAACTGAGTTTAAATAGAGGAGAGAAAAAGAACAGTACATATTATTCAAAGGAATGAGTTTGCTTTTTGTTGTTAGTATAAATATGGCATTTGGCAGGGACAAGCGTCAGCAAACTAGTTCTACCTGTTTGTTCATCATGACGTAGATAACAGGGTTGTACACTGTAGAGGCTTTGCAAAGGCAGGATGGGATGGTTGCCAGTCTCAGGTCAAATGTTTCACCACGATGCCAAATCATCCACAGAGCAAAGCTTGCATATGGTCCCCAGCATAATAAGAAGCCAAATACCATCACCACCACCATCTTTGTCACCTCCTTTTCGGCCTTCTGGGTCGAAGCCGAATCTGCTTGAGCTCTGGCCGCCTAGTGGACACGCAATGGATATTAAGTGAGCATGGCAGCGCTATGCAGTGTTCCCACACATTTTGAGCAATGTATATGACTTATCCAGTAATTTGAGATTATTGGAAAATATCATTAAAAAAAAGATTACATTTTCTAACCAATTAGATTTTTTTATAGATGAGCGTAACTAGAAAAAGTAGGTTGAATACTCTAGACTTTTTAAGATACGATTACATTCGGCCTCATGACGAGTCATAATAATAATAATATGAGATGGCAAACTAGTTTTACTCCCACAGAGAATAATAAATGAACCAAAGAACTATTCTATAACTATAATTCCTGGTTTATTCCCTTACCCAAACATAAACCAAGTCTAACCCCTTACTCAAAACAAGGTTACTGACAGACATGGTTAATTTGTCTCGCATAAATTTATGCAGTGAGTAATAAATTGTGTTCACAGACATTTCCTTTGTTAAAATAAAGTGTTGGACAGGATGCTAGCTAAAATGTTATATCTTTATAGACCTTATTCATAGTAGCGCCATCCTTGATTTTAGGCGGGATTGACAACAAGGGTGTGAGGGATAGACTTCTCTTCAATCAGTTGTACAGTTTTTTTAATTGTTTTGTCAAACATTGAAAAATATCTTTCCAAGAAATTTCAGTAGACAAAAAACATGAGTTATGGAAAATTAGATAGCTTTATATATAGCTTTATACAGTGCATGCCATTGAAGAGACTGTATGTCAATTCCTCACAGCCTTGTGTACCTTTTTGAATGAGCCAAGTCATAACTTATGTATTTGAAATGAGCCTATGTTGTTAATTTCTATGATTTTTCCAAGCTTGGAAATCGCAATTTTCTGTTTTTTTCCTGGCAATACCTCAATGTATATCCCAAGGAATTTTCTTAATATTCTGATCAATGCAAATTAAGCTCAATTGACAGCATTTGTGGGATAATGTTGATTACCAGTAAAAATTGTTTTGTTAAATAATGTTAAAAATAACTAAATAATTAATTAAAAACACTTAAAAAAAAAAAAAAGAAATCTAAGTTACAATGAGGCACTTACAATGGAAGAAATGGGGCCAATTTTTAGAGGGTTTAAACACAGAAATGTGAAGCTTATAATTTTATAAAAAAAAAATTATTCTGTTAAAACTTGTGTATTATTTGAGCTGTAAAGTTGTGTAAATTGTGTAAACCTTTTTTAGTCGTTTTAGGGTTTGTTGACATTACATCATCATGGTAATGACTAAAATCGGTTTAAATCGTAACATTTACGCCGTTACGGCATTATGGCAACAGTTCCAAGTTGTAAAATTGGATAGAACTTTACACAAAGAAGCGATGTTATCAAACTAAAATTGTCAATGCAAGTTAAGCTCAATCGACAGCATTTGTGGCATAATATTGATTACCACAAAATAATTTCGACTCGTCCCTCCCTTACTTTAAAAAAAAAAAGCTAAAATCTGGGTTTCAGTGAGGCGCTTTCAATGGAAGTAAAAGGGGTCAATGACGCTTATAATTTTATAAAAGCACTTACATTAATTATTTTCTGTTAGAAATTGGGTATTATTTGAGCTGTAAAGTTGTTTACATCATAATTTTTACAGTCGTTGTAGAATTTAGGGTTTGTTGACATTACAAAATTGGCTATAACTTTACACAGAAAAGGTTAGGAAGTGATTTTATTACTCTAAAATAATGTTTACACTCATATCCTTTTTGTCTTTTAATGTTAAGAAATTGGCCCCAATCACTTCCATTGTAAGTGCCTCACTAGAACCCAAATTTGTGCTTTTTTTTAAAGTAAGGGAGGGATGAGTCGAAATAGTTTTTTGGTAGTCAACATTATGCCACAAATGCTGTCAGTTGAGCGTTACTTGTATTTAACCTGTAATATTAATTTGACAAATGTACAATAAATGGCTGGGATTTTATCAGTTGAGTTAGCAGCATGTGTAACAGTAGCGATCTGGTAGGTAGCTGTGCAGTATGTAAATCTCAATCCCCTGGCCTCAAGAGGCACCCCAGCGACTGACACTAGGGGCTGTAGCCTTTAGCATCCTCGTTAGCGTGCCCTCCTCCCATGCCTCCCATGCCGGTTTGTATCCCGCTCGGAGCAAGTCAAGCTTGAGCAGTTTCAGTGGTGCCTTGACCCGGATGGGATTGAGGTTTAGGGAGGTGAGTGTAACGGTAGCCAGCTGGTACAATAGGTAGCTGTGCAGTGTGTAAACCTCACTCCCCTGTCCTTAAGAGGCCCACTAGTGACTGACGCTAAAGGCAGTTTTTAGCCTCCTCATTAGCACACCCTTCTCCCATGCCGGAGATGCCGGTTCGAGTCCCGTGCCGAGCGGGTCGACATGTAAGATGTAAGAGTTACAATTACACCACTGAATTGTAACATGAAATACCTCTTCCTCACTTAAAAATATTTCACCGAACTTGTGTGAAAATAAATAATTCTGAGGCAGTTTGAGCATGGTAAATTGTACTCACTGATTTGAGTGTGATGAGTAGCTGACCATAACAGAACACAATGGTGCTGAAGGGAACCGCAAAGCAAAAGCAGAACAAGAACATGACGTATGACTCATTGTTGTACTTGTTCCCAGTCGTGTACCAGTCAGGACCACAAGAGCACTGCAAACCTTCAGGTATGTACCTGAAAAACAGACCTCAATGAGGCTGACAGGATAGACAACTTCACACACTCTTCGTTTACAATTAGAAGAACCTCACTTCTTTCTAGAACTAGTTGTATAGGAGTGAAATAAAAGGGGGCTAGGTGTTGATTATCTTCATGTTCACTGGAGGCAATTTAGGCAATTGAGTGTCAGTGCCATTTATGTTTATATTTGGTTCTGGTGACTTACCGGCTCCAGCCGAACAGTGGAGGAATTGCGGCTGACAATGCAATAAACCACGGAAGGATACAGCCAATGATGG
The DNA here is from genome assembly GCF_025860055.1 of Xyrauchen texanus. Lineage (NCBI taxonomy): Eukaryota > Metazoa > Chordata > Actinopteri > Cypriniformes > Catostomidae > Xyrauchen > Xyrauchen texanus. The sequence continues at coordinate 7,602,101 of NC_068307.1, forward strand.
CATGAGTGGTCTTAAATGTAAAGTTTCCAAGGGGTTTGCAAATGACCAGCCATCTTTCAAATGCCACCACAGCGAGAGACCACAAACTCACCATTCCTACAATAACACAGAGACAGAGAAAGAGAAGTGAAAAGACAAACATCAAGCAGTCACTCAGTGGATTCAACAAATGAAACTCTTTTTTTTTCACTACATGCAACAATAGTTTAGGGTATTTACATTGTTATCTAAATTACTTGAAAGGTTATCCAACAGGCTTGCACAGAAGCATTCAAATTAATGTTGATTCATGTTGCAAAATACCTCCAATTGTTGAAGTAAAGCCCTCGATTTTACATCCCAGTGGCCCGAGGATAAAGTACTTCTCCCAGAAGCAGTAGAATGCTACCGAGGAGCCGAAAAATGAGACAAACAGGTTGGAAACTGCAAGGTTCACAAGAATATAGTTAAGATGAGACCTGAGTTTCTTGAATTGAATTGTGCAGACAATGGTAAGGACGTTGATTGCAGTTCCTGCAATGAAAAGGAAGAACATAAAGACAGCCATGGCCATAAATACGCCATGGTGTCCCAAGTGGTCCTGAGGGACCAGGTAAGGGCTTAGCGCTGTGACGTTGTTGGTGTCTAAAGGGATGGGGATGTAGAAGTCCTCTTGAAACTCTGGCTCTGATTTCCTCATCTTGCTTGAAACTGGCAACCACTCTGCCGAGAATTCTGTAACGTTTTATAGCTTTAAATCAATTGTGCTATTTCCTTCTGCAGATTACTGCAGCTATGGAAAGTAAAAACTGTCTATTTTCTCTTCGGTGATCAACAGATGAAGCCTCCCTCAAACTAGTGCTGATTTGATCCCTCTTTTATAGGGATCCAAAAGATACCATTGTGCTCCTCCCAAATAGTCTTAATGGAAGGATTTGAGGTGTGTCTGTACACACATATGTACACACATTCACAACGTATGGATCCAGTAACACACATAAAACTACATATGTTCAGTGCAAGACACACACTTCACTTAATCTCATTTCCAATACCAAAACCTGGCTAATTCGGATCATCCTTTTCACCCAGCAGTTTGGTTCTGTTAATGGTGGCAGTTAATCTGCCTCCCAGTGCAGAAAAAGCAGCTAATCTCTCGCATTTAACACACTTTAATCTGCTTCCCGTGGAATTATCTCCAGTTTTATGCCTGGAATCATGGTCTTTGTGGAGAGTCTTTAATACTTGACAGATGGATTGTCCTTGACACTCATCTGAGGGCTCTCGAGTCAGAGATGAGAAAGGGACTATTGGATGATGAATGGTCCTAAGTTTTCCCTACTGCGTTTAAATATCCATTGTCTTATATAGGTGAAATTATAATGAGTTACTAATAACTACTAATGGTAATTACTAATACAGTAATTACTAATAATAGCATTTGCTTGCTTTGGCTATATATTATATTTGACATCTGTTGCATGTTAATACATTTTCAGCATGCAGCCTTCATTTATTTGCAGAAAATCACAATTTGATGACTATTGATGACCAAAAAAGCATAGAAAATATACAAATATGACTGTTCTATACATTTACAGTCAGACAATTGTTTAAAAGTGAATGTTATATTTATATTTCTAGAATGTATTTATCCATTTGTGACCTGCTTCATTATAGTCACTTTGACCAAAAAAAAAATTAAAAAAAAAATGTTTTTCTTATGCACCATAATAAGAAGGAAAGTCTCAGCTTTCTAATGATATAATTATTTATTGTGTTTCTGCTCCAAGCCTTTGCACAGATATAATCACTTAAATGTTTCCTGAAATCTTGCATCTTACTTAAGTTTAATTTTTAAAACTAAAAATTATAAAAATGATGGAGCATGTCACATGTCATTATAAATAGAGGTTTGAAATTAAAGGAAGAGTTCACCTAAAAATTTAAATTCATCCAAAAAGCACATAAAGGCAGCACAAAAGTAATCCATAAGACTCCAGTGGTTAAATCCATATATTCATAAGTTAAATGATAGTTCTGGGTGAGAACCAGATCAATATTTATGTCAATTTTTGCTAGAAATCTTCTCCTTACCCAGTAGGGGGTGTATTCGTTAAGAATGTGAATCACCAAAAACACAAGAAGAAGAATGTGAAAGAGAAGATTACCCTGCGTTCCAAATGGGATAAATCTGCCTCTGAAGGGCACTTTGAAGGGGGGAACTATCATGGCCGCCAAGTTGAAGAGTCATTCCAAACCGAGGGGTTAATAAATAGCTGCTTCCAAGGGCACTTCATAAGGGGCATTTCCGTAGGGTTCAACTGATGGACACTTCGCTGCCAAGCGGACTAGAACTGGACCATATGTCATAAATCTACAGGTTTGTTGTAAATCCAGCTGCACCTCTAAACAAACTAGTTCTATAAACAAAATCTGTAGTTTATATGCAAAGGCTTTTAATTATTATAATTAACTTAAAAAAAATAAAAAAATAAAAACATTTAACCCCCCTGGCTTTCTGTTTAAAACTGGCTTTTGCTTGTGTCATATTCCTGTAAATTCACTTGATCTGTTCATTTTAATAAAGGAGTTGAAAAAAAATATATAGATACACATTTTATTCATTTAATAATTGATCATATACTGTTCTTGTATACTGGTTAATTTTTTGGTTCATATTTCTGAAATAAGACAAATATTAAAACATGAAGCTTGCATTTCTTCATAAAGTCTAAAAGTTTTAAAGCATTTCCTTTCTGGTTGCAATCTGAAAATAATTAATAGTAAGGCAAAATCATTTAAACATTTCTGATTAGGTGCAGGTTCATTAATGTCAGCCATTATGCGATGGCAGTAACTCCTTTGGCTTGGATATATGACACTGAAGTGCATTCCAAATGACTAATATTTTTGAGCCTACACCCTTCAACCCCCCAAAGCTCTCACTCTGGAGGGCAAACCCTCTGAAGGGATTAGGGCATAGGGATGAGCCCTTAGGAGTGGAATGCACCCTTAAAGTGGACATTGACTGAAAAGGGAGGAGAATTTATAGGAAAAATTGACTTAAATATTGATCTGTTTCTCACCCACACCTATCATATCACTTCTGAAGACATTGATTTAACCACTGGAGCAGGTGCGGACTGGCCTTTGGGAGAACCAGGTCTTTTTCAGAGAGGCCAGCCGCAAAATGGGGCCGCATGAGCCGCCGCTTTATGCAGAACGCAGCACAAAATGGCTCAACAAATTTTGGGCCAATTTCTATGTAAAATCCCTGGCCCAATTTTCTTCCCAATCCGCCCCTGCACTGGAGTCATATATATTACCTTTATGCTGATTTACGTAATTTCTGGAGCTTCACAATGTTGGCACCCATTCACTTGCATTGTATGGACCAGAAGAGCTGTGATATTCCTCTAAAAATCTTAATTTGTGTTCTGCTGAAGAAAGAAAGTCATATACATCTGGGATGGCATTTGGGTGAGTAAATAATAAGAGAATTTTCATTTTTGGGTGAAATATTACTATATATAAGTCCCCTGCCCTGTAAGTGGTGTTATACACAAAGAATGCGAATCGCCAAAAACAAAAGAAGAAGTACTCTTAGAAGAAAAGAGTGCTGTGAAAGTGGAGATTTATAGTAAAAAAGGATTTTAAAATGTATCTGTTTCTCACCTACTCAAATCATAGCACTTCTGAAGATATAGATTTTATGCATTTTGAACTTCAAAGTTTTAGAGCCTGTTGTTTTGCATTGTATGGACATACATGGCTGATATATTCTTCTAAAATTCTTCATTTGTGTTCAGCAGTAAAAAGTCATACACATCTGAGATGGCATGAGGGTGAATAAATAATGAGAGTTTTAAATTTTTGGGTGAACTATTCCTTTAAGACTTGGGTTAATGGCGCCACCTAGTGGGAAAAAAGCTACTGTGAGCAGCTACACTACAATTAGTTTTTATTTCCAAAACTTCAACATTACAGTTGAAGTCAGAAGTATACATACATATAGGTTTAAGTCATTAAAACAATTTTTTTAACAACTCCACTGATTTAATATTAGCAAACTATAGTTTTGGCTTGTCGTTTAGGACATCTGCTTTGTGCATATCATAAGTAATTTTTCCAACAATTGTTAACTGACAGATTGTTTCATTTTAATTGACCATATCACAAGTCCAGTTGGGAGCAATTTCCAAATGCCTGATAGATACAGCGTTCTTCTGTACAAATAATAGTATGCAAGTATAAACACCATGGTACCATGCAGCCATCATACCATTCAGGAAAGAGACGTATTCAGTCTCCTAGAGATGAACATAATTTTCTGCGAAAAGTGCAATTCAATCCCAGAACAACAGCAAAGGACCTTGTGAAGATGCTGGAGGAAACAGGTAGACGAGTATCTATATCCACAGTAAAACAAGTCTTATATCGACATAACCTGAAAGGCTGCTCAGCAAGGAAGAAGCCACTGCTCCAAACCCACCATAAAAAAGACAGATTACAGTTTGCAAGTGCACATGGGGACAAAGATCTTATATTTTGTAGAAATATCCTCTGTTCTGATTAAACAAAATGGCCATAATGACCATCATTATGTTTGAAAGAAAAAGGGTGAGGCTTTCAAGCCAAAGAACACCATCCCAACCGTGAAGCATGGGGGTGGCAGCATCATGTTGTGGGGGTGCATTGCCGCCGGAGGGACTGGTGCACTTCACAAAATAGATGGCATTATGAAGAAGGAAATGTATGTGGATATATTGAAGCAGCATCTAAAGACATCAGCCAGGAAGTTAAAGCTCGGTCACAAATGGGTCTTCCAAATTGACAATGACCCCAAGCATACCTCCAACAAAGTTGTGGCAAAATGACTTAAGGACAACAAAGTCAAGGTACTGGAGTGGCCATGTGCGAGCAAGGAAGCCTACAAACTTGACTGAGTTACACCAGTTCCGTCTGGAGGAATGGGCCAAAATTCCAGCAACTTATTCATATTCAACATTTACACTCCCCATTGAGTCTCATGCAAAGGATGTGAACTAATGTTTATATTTTTAAATGATAAAAAGTTAATATACCAGCCTTCTGGAAGTAACAGAAATCTGTTTTTCACTTCATCAATTTTTTTATCTGTATTGTTAAACACCGTAGTAACAGTAGAAAGCCACATGATGACTTGAAGTTCATCAAGAGTGATCCTTCCAACAGCAATAATTAATACACATGTATCAAGAGTGATCCTTCCAACAGCAATAATTAATACACATGTATCAAGAGTGATCCTTCCAACAGCAATAATTAATACACATGTATCAAGAGTGATCCTTCCAACAGCAATAATTAATACACATGTATCAAGAGTGATCCTTCCAACAGCAATAATTAATACACATGTATCAAGAGTGATCCTTCCAACAGCAATAATTAATACACATGTATCAAGAGTGATCCTTCCAACAGCAATAATTAATACACATGTATCAAGAGTGATCCTTCCAACAGCAATAATTAATACACATGTAGAGACACTGTACAGTGTTACACACACAAGCACCAAACACCATCAGGGAAACACATGTGACACTAAAATAATGCTATACACATTTCATTAAGAAGAAACAACTATTACAATATAAAAAAAATGTGATTGGTCATTCAGGGACTTTTGGGAACACCCAAATATTGTTTTTCAAAGAAATTAAAAAAATAGTCGATTACAAGTATTCTCATGTTAAACATAACATCAATGTTTACCATTAATTATACTGTAAAATCATATTAAACATAACAATATTTAACTGTAAAATTGCATGTATTGTATTGTTAAATATATTATAATTTTTTTACTGTATGTTAACAAAAATTCACGTTTTTTTACTGTAACATTTTAACATACTTTTTCTGTTAAATTACAGACATTTTATTTACAGTTCTAGAAATCCCCCACCCAGTTTCAGTTATGCAAAGTAGAATCTTTTTTTATGTTGTCCCAAAACAAATGGACTGAGTGAAATTACATTTGCATGCTTTTATTTTAATGAGATAAATTGAATGAGCAGCAAAAATACATTTTACTATGGAGTTTACTTAACTGTTGTGCATGAAAATCACGAGAGATCAGCAGTTACAGAAATACTCAAACCAGCCAGTCTCGCACCAACTATCACCCATGTGATTATCTAAACAGCCAATCGTGTGGGAGCAGTGCACTGCATAAAATAATGCAGATACGGGTCAGGAGCTTCAGTCAATATTCACATCATCCATAATAATGGGGAATATTTTTTATCTCTGTGATTTTGACCATGGCATGATTGTTGGAGCCAGACATGCATATACTCCTACAGTCATAGTGTGCTCATAACACAAAAAATAATCTTTCAAATGTTTTCTGAAAATGTTATGGCAATGACAGTTTTCACACATTTATTAATAAATAATATTATTTTATAGTAAATCAAATAATAGCAATAATGGTTATACTACACTTACAGAAGTGAAGATAATCTTATTCATTTGGAATAAAAATGCACATGATTGACACAAGCAATCAGAAAAGTGGATTCAAACAGTCATTTTTTTTGTATGTGAAAGGGCTAAATAATTGCTGTATGAGTAAAGAGTCAGAGTTAGATTTTAATTCAGGTCTTCCTGCTTTTAATGCTTCGGAGTCCTCTGAGATAATCACTCCTAGAAAAGCAAACAGCAGATTTCCCATGCAACTGTATACAGCTAATCTGGAGCAGGCCCGACTAAACCTGCAACACCAGTATATACACTGTGACATGGTAATATGCATCCAGTATACATTCAATACACATTTAGTTTCAACATTTCTAGCGTTAACTTTCATGAATGTTAAAAAAAAAAACATTCAAAATCCAACTGATTTGGACCTTTCCCCTAAATGGGGGAGGTTTGAGTTAAGTATCAGAAGATGACATTTTTTAGTGGTGAAATAAATACAGTATAAGATGAAATACTTTCGAGATTGAATAAGTTTAAACGTAAACGTAATAATATTAAGTAAATTCTAAATTTGTAATGAATTCAAACATGTAAAAATGAACATTCTAGCTTAAAAAGTAAATATTATTTGTTATTGTTTATCTTTACAACGCTTCATCGTGTATCAATCCTAAAGTAGAAAACCTTGTGTTTAACAGGTAAAAAAAATAAGTGCATTTACTTAACATTTCAAAGCTGTTCCTAGCATGCACTGGCTTGAATAATTAATGAACTTAAAAGGTTTCACTATTTGCAGGTTTATTTTCACCATTTCTATTGTTGATTTTATTCTTATGTTTGGTAAATTCAGTTTATTTTCTACTTAAAATTACCTGATTATGAAAAAATAAAAAATAAGTGTCTTTTGAGTGTTACTGTCCTCCTGATTTTCGATCTGTGTATGTAGCTTTGTATTTTTTTACTATCGTAAGTAATACAAGTTTATGTATGCATTCTAATTGACTACATAGCATGTGAAAAGCTACCTTGTGAAAGGAAAAACATGATGTTAATAAGGAAAGTTCATATTGTGAAATGTTCTTGTAAAATATATGGTTCAGTTTTATTATGTTCATGTAAGTACTATTTATGTGCATCCGATTTTTTAAGGAAAAGTAACTGTAACAACTGAAAGGTTTAGGTAAAATTGCCACCCACTTTAATCAATATTAGGTCATGAAGTTAAGTAGATTTTACTTAATTTTATACCATTAAAATTTACTTAGAAAAACTATGTCCAAAAACGTGCAAATTAAAATCTTACAAGTCATTTGTTTCAGTGTATGACAATTTTCATTCAAAGAAAATTGTCCTTAAATCAGATTTTTTGTTAAAAATGTTATAAAACGTTTTTAAAAAATGTATCAAACCAACATGAATGCAAAGATAACAATTCTAAGGAAATGAAGCATGCATTTAAAGCTAGACATTTAAAAGATTTCTCTGTTGTATGATCTTGGATATCCTTATATGTCATTCCCAAACATTGTTGAACAAATAAATCATGTTTTCTTATTCAACAGGTCGATCATGGTGTTACCAATGCCGAGGTCAAGGGTTTAATTCCCAAGAAACACATGTACTGATAAAACAACATACCTTGAAAACACTATAAGCCAGACTGAATAAAGTGCATAAATATACATGTCTTAAAATGCCTCTTTTTATATGTTATCAAAATCATTGCAGTACTTGATGGCCCTCTTTATCTAACCATTCCTTCGCCCTCTGTGGCCAAAGCTCTATCCCCTCCCACCTCTTTTGTTTTTATCTCTGCTCTTCCTCACTTCCTCACAATGATCTATTTAGTGGCTCAGGACTAATTATTGGACTTGTGCTAAGGCTCTTATTGACCACAGTCAGTATATAGCAGTTAAGAGAGGTGCCTAAGGTAAAGACACATACAAGTGCGTCACATACTGTAGTTATCTCCGACCCATTAACCTGCATCAGAGACGACCACATTTGCCAATGAGTTTGTGTCAGTATGCCTACTGCCAGTTAATAGTTTTTCAATATTTGCCAGTCTTAGTTATCAAAATAGACAAGTGAAAGTACAGTAAGAGGTACTGAAGCAAACAAATACAACTCTGGAGAGAAGTTGAAACAAAGATTTGCTGTTGTAATTAAGTTAAATTTATACTGTTTTCAGATAATTTGAACGCAATCTTGATTAGTTAGGTATAATATTATTTAAAAATGTTTTTTCTTGAAAATAATAATTCTTTAATGCAAAACTCGGGTCTTTAGTGACCCGGGTCCTCATTCCACCTCCTGTACCTGATCCATTTTTTGGAGTTATGCCCACACCTCTTTAGTATTCCTCAACGTTTCTTTTCTAAATCGTGTAAAAATAATAATAAAAAATGCTAATTTGCAAAATTACATTTTTTATAACTGCTTTATTACCAAAAGTGTATAGGGTAATTAAAGTCATGAGATATGTAACAGTGTTGTTGTTGTTTTTTTTTTTTGTGCTTCCATAAATCGTATTTTCAGATCCATTTGTGATAGATAAATGCCAGGTCGCTAAAGACCCATGTATGTAATAATGTTTGGGGAAACACCCATTCATTTAAGGATTAATTGGCTAATCTAATCAACACCAACACCAGTTAATTTCTCTGCTCCCTGTCAACAGACCTCCACAATGTAAGCACACATAACTAACATAAAGATTAATTTGTACATATCTAAAATCTTTGAATGAGAAGAAATAGGATCCTAACTCCAATGGCCAGATCTACTCTTGGGAAAAAAATGCAAGTTTGAAATCTTTCATTTGTTTTGATACTATATGCAAAATCAAAACCTTACAACAAGGAATATGTGCCATACAATGAATGATCACTAGGATAGTAATAGGATTTTGTACCCCACGTGCAAGGATTACAGTGTAACAGACCACAAAACCATCCAATATAGAATGGAAACCGGTTAATTTTCTATATTTGTTTGTTTCACCATAAGTGACTGAATTGGCATTGCACATTAACCACAGATTGTTTGACTGACATTACAAATCAGACATGACAACAACCACTTGTGTAATAGATTTTACTGAAATAGATCAGGTCAAAGACAGACTGAAGGGTCAGGTATTAACAGTTGATGACAAAAAAGGACCGGAAGAGGGAGGACCCTCTTTATATAAATACAGTTTGCCTTCCCGTCGCATGTTCGCTGAATGTCAAGGGAAATCATATATGCATTCATAGCATGGTCTTTACTTTAATTAAAGTGGACTTCAGAATTCCAAATTTTGATTATTTTTTATTAGTACATGTTCAAGTCAAGTCAAGTCAAGTGGTTTTTATTGTCGTTTCAACCATATACAGTTAGTACAGTACACAGCAAAATGAGACAACGTTCCTCCAGGACCATGGTGCTACATAAAAACAACAAAGGACCAACACAGGACCACATGAGACTACACAACGAAATAAAATACCTATATAAAAAAACCTATATATACCTATATAAAGTGCACGTGCAAACATGTGCAAAAAGTACAGGACAGTACAACAAATTACTGACAATGAACAGGACAATAGACAGTGCAGCGCCGACCAGTACTCAGTAGTGCAAAAAGATGACAGTTTCTAAAAATGTAAACATAACATACTATAAGATAGTGTTCTATGCACTTAGCAGTTATTGAGGTAGCAGACAGTTATAAAGTGACAGTAATTAAAGTGCAACTCAGGACACGTGTGTGTCAAACCAGTCTCTGAGTATTGAGGAGTCTGATGGCTTGGGGGAAGAAGCTGTTACACAGTCTGGCCGTGAGGGCCCGAATGCTTCGGTACCTCTTGCCAGACGGGAGGAGGGTAAAGAGTTTGTGTGAGGGGTGTGTGGGGTCGTCCACAATGCTGGTTGCTTTATGGATACATTGTTTTTTGTAAATGTCTTTGATGGAGGGAAGAGAGACCCCAATGATCTTCTCAGCTGTCCTCACTATCCTCTGCAGGGCTTTGCGGTCCGAAACGGTGCAAGTCCCAAACCAGGCAGTGATGCAGCTGCTCAGGATGCTCTCAATAGTCCCTCTATAGAATGTAGTGAGGATGGGGGTTGGGAGATGTGCTTTCCTCAGCCTTCGAAGAAAGTAGAGACGCTGCTGGGCTTTCTTGGTGATAGAGCTGGTGTTGAGGGACCAGGTGAGGTTCTCCGCCAGGTGAACACCAAGAAATTTGGTGCTCTTGACGATCTCCACAGAGGAGCCGTCGATGTTCAGTAGATCAGTAGATCAGTAGGGACACATATTACACTTTTGATTATTGCATTGCATCTGGATTGTCCTTTTGGACTGCAGTCTCTCCTGCGGGAAAGAATAATCACACATGCTTTGTCTGTATAATATAAATTATCTAATTATTTCTTAAGTCACCTAATTCTCTGAATTTTCTCCTAAGAAAAAGACCCTCATAATCTGAACTACATGCTATCCACATTAATTTAATAGCTTTATACTCTTACTGTATGTAAACAATTATTTCATTTGTGTATTTTTTTATTATTATTTACAAGGTACCTATGTTGTAAGAAGTGTCCTGCTGCTCAGCAGAGATGTCACAGTGCCATCTAGCTACAAAGAAAGAATTACATGTCTAATACAAAGTCCTAAAAGTACAAGGAAATACAACAAATCACTGCATTTACAAACATACCAGTTATATAACACAACACATGACTTTATAGTTTCTATACACATTGGTAAATGGAACAATACAAAAATACAACTTTAAAAATATGTTTTCCAATTTTCCCTACTGGGATTAACAAATTAGGTCCAATATATAATATTTCTACAACTCCAAGAATCATTCAAAACATCAGATTTAATGTTGTTAATTCAAAACATATGCCTGATTCAGAAATGGGTGAACATCTGTTTTTATTGCAATGTGGTGCAGCATCTGGAATAATATTCAACATACAATTGGATAAAACAATCTCATCAACCATTTTTGATGATTTTGTGAAATTTGTGAGGGGAAAATTAAGCTTTTCTTATAAATAATCTGATGCTTTTGTTGAAATGTTTGATTCATTCTGCGTACATATGTTTTGTTTAATATATGAACAAAAATTTAGATTTTTAAAACCAACTATAATAGCATATTATTTAAAAACAAAATTTTTTTAACTGAGCTGTCCCAGCGTATTACAGAGCGGGAATTGTTTTTCTGAAATAGTTCCCTATCAATTCAGTCATGAATGCTGCGTAGCTGACGTTATGTGGTTATCCCTGCAGGTGTAGCCAATCTCTGAAACTCTTTAAAATCTCGCCAATTTTAATTGGCAGATATCGCTTTGTGCTCTGCCTCCCTCATGTGCATAGCGGGCATATATAGATGTGGTGCATAACGCTATCTCTTCAGAATTTTCTCCTTCAGGATGCGATAATCTCTCTCTCTTACGGAAAATTGGATTGTCTTCTACTAAGTATCGCCATCAAGATTTGCACCTCTTACAGCGGGTGGGTCTGAGTTTTGTTTTACCCCTTGTGGTGCTCCGGCAATAGCAGATACTAACCTTCACCTCTGAACAGCAGTGTTGGAATTTTTCCTCCTGTGGACAACGGGTGGACAAAACATCTTCGCCTCTTTCACTGCATCACAGCGTTGGGATTATTCTACAGCCTGTGAGCCTCAATGGAAAGTATCCTTTGGATTATTCATTTATACTGCACGTATACTGGCATAAAGAGGGGACCAGAGCCCACGGACGTGTTCGTTCCACCCAGACACAGAGAGGCTCCTGTGTCATCTGGCCCATTATGTGGATGCGTGGCGCCATCTTCCAGACATTTCCAGTTGGATGCTGAGGACGATAGAACAACTGTATATGTTACAGTTTGCGAGGCAGCCACCTCACTTCAACGGCGTTATTTCCTCCACCATAACGGTGCAGGACGCGCCGATTCGCAAAAGACGCATTAAAGATGGTATCAGCAGATGATGCCCACAGCAGATTCTACAGCTGCTATTTTCTAGTCGCCAAAAAGGATGAAGGATTATGCCCTAATTTGGATCCAAGATGCCTGAACTGATCACTCGCGAGGTTTCCATTCAAAATGATTACTCAGAAACAAATTCTGTCTCACTTTCGTCCTATGGACTGGTTTGTTTTGATCGACCTGAAAGACGCTTACATTCACGTACACATAGCACCTCATCACAGGCCATTCTTGAGATTCGCCATCGAGGGGATTGCTTAACAGTTCAAAGCCCTGCCTTTCGGCTTATCCCTGGCTCCTCACACATTCACAAATTGTGTTGATGCGGCGCTCGCTCCGCTAAGGCTGAGCGGCGTTCGATTTATGAATTACCTTGACGACTGGTTGCTCTTAGCACAGTCAAAAGAACAAGCTTGCAAACACAGAGACCTGTTACATGCACATTTGGAGCATTTGGGACTGAAAGTCAACTGGTCGAAGAGCATGTTTACGGCCAGTTGTCAGATTTCATTCCTGGGCATGAATCTCAACTCAGTGTCTTTTTGATGGCGCACCTGTCGGAAGAACGCGTTCATTTCACTCACCTGTGTTTTAACATTTTCAAGCTGGGACAAATGTGACCAATGAAGCTTTTTCAATGAGCCCTTGGCCTCATGGCCTCTGCAACAGCGGTCCCCCCACTGGAACTACTGCATATGAGACCACTTCAGTGCTGGCTCAGATTGAAGGTACCCCATGGTAACAGGACTGCTTATGTCTTTTGGTGACACGCCACTGTTTAGCCACGTTATCCATCTGGAAAACGCCCACATTCTATCAAATGGACATGGCACTAGGTCAAGTGTCCAGACACAAAGTGGTCACCACAGATGCATCAGACACGGGCTGGGGAGCCCTATGCGACAGACACCCAGCCTTTGGCACCTGGACAGGTGCTCAAGCGACCTGGCACATAAATTGTCTGCAATTTAGCATTAATGACTTTCCAGCCATCCAGGGGTTTTATGCTCTGATCAGAACCGACAACTCGGCGGTCGTGGCTTACATAAATCGCCAAGAGGGAGTTTGATTACGTCCATTGATGAACCTGCGCTCCAGCTTCCCCTCTGTTGCGAGAAACATCTCCTATCGATATGTGTGACGCATGTTTCAGGTCTCATCATTTTTGAGTAATGATGAGGTTGATTCAACTTATCATGTCAGGTGGTATGACCCCTGGAAAACTTTGAAAATGTGTTGTTATTATAAAATGTGTATTTGATTTAAAAAATGTATGTATAAACTTGAGCACATGGTCAAAGATTTGTATAGGCGTCCAAGTTAATGCCTGTTAGATTCTAATTGAGTTTGAAATGTCAGGTGGTGCGACCAATATGTCAGGTGTCGCGACCAGAGTTACAGTTAAACCAACAAAAAAAAGTCATGTTAATTCATGTTTTTGAATATATTAAATACATTTTAATAAATATATAAAGCTTTTAAGTTGTTTAAAGGTGCAATCTACATATGTATATATATATATTTTTTTATTTTATTATGGTATGTGTGACAATTTAAAGAGCACATTGTCCATCTTAAAGTCCTATTCTTCAAGAATATAGGACTGTATAATCAACATTGATACTAAAACAATTGCATCTTTAAATTAATCTATTTTAATTTGTTTTTGTAGATGCAAAACATTGAGAATGAAAATATACTTCTGCTTTCTCTATGAAGAACGCTTTCTATTTTTTGTCTGTATATAGTTACAATAAGTGAAGGTAGTGAAATATAAAACTATGACATACTTTCTGCAGAAATGCAATGTACACCTGAGTTATAAATTCACAAAAACTGCAGAAAATACTGATATGGTCCTTTCAAACCCTTTATAAACAGCTTGAAACACATCAGAATCAGAATCAGAAAAAGTTTTATTGCCAAGTAAGTTTTTTACGCATAGAAGGAATTTGTTGTGGTGTTGTAGGTGCGTGTCACACAGTCTCTAAATATATGAACAAGAATAAAAATATAAGCAATATAAATATAAATATGTCCACACAGTATCAATTAAAAGTAAGTATAAAATAAAAAGAGCAGAGTAGTGCAGTGAAAAGTAGAGCCAGAGGTGGAGTGTGGAGAGTGTCAGGGTGGGTACCGGGCATTGTTGATAAGGCAAGTGGTGGATGGGAAGAAACTATTCTTGTGACGTGAGGTTTTTGTCCTGATGGACCTCAGCCTTCTGCCAGAGGGGAGTGATTCAAAGAGATTGTGGCCAGGGTGGGAGAGATCAGCCACAATCTTTCCAGCATGCTTCAGGGTCCTGGAGTCATACAGGTCCTGGAGCGGTGGCAGATTGCAGCCAATCACCTTCTCTGCAGACCGGATGACACGCTGCAGTCTGCCCTTGTCCTTGGCAGTAGTAGCAGCGTACCAGATAGTGATGGAGGAAGTGAGGATGGACTCGATGGTGGCTATGTAGAAGTGCACCATCATTGACTTTGGCAGGTTGAATTTCTTCAGCTGCCGCAGGAAGTACATCCTCTGTTGTGCTTTCTTGATGAGGGCGCTGATGTTCAGCTCCCACTTGAGGTCCTGGGAGATGATAGTTCCCAGGAAGCAGAACTCCACAGTGTCAATTGTGGAGTCGCAGAGGGGTGATGGGGGCAGGTGCAGGTGAGGCTGAGTTCTTCCTGAAGTCCACAACCATCTCCACTGTCTTTAGAGCGTTGAGCTCTAGGTTGTTTTGGTTGCACCAGGTCACCAGGTGGTCGACCTCCCACCTGTAGGCAGACTCGTCACCATCAGAGATGAGTCCGATGAGGGAGGTGTCGTCCGCAAACTTCAGAAGCTTGACGGACTGGTGACTGGAGGTGCAACTGTTAGTGTACAGGGAGAAGAGCAGAGGAGAAAGAACACAGCCCTGAGGGGATCCAGTGCTAATGGACTGTGAGTCGGAGACATGTTTCCCCAGCCTCAAATGCTGCTTCCTGTCAGACAGGAAGTCAGTGATCCACCTGCAGGTGGAGTCAGGCACACTTAGCTGGGAGAGCTTCTCCTGGAGCAGAGCCGGGATGATGGTGTTAAAGGCAGAGCTGAAATCAACAAACAGAATCCTGGCGTAGGTTCCTGCGGAGTCCAGGTGCTGGAGGATGTAGTGGAGGGCCAAGTTGACTGCATCGTCTACAGACCTGTTGGTTCTGTATACAAACTGCAGGGGGTCCAGGAGGGGGTCGGTGATGACTTTGAGGTGAGAAAGCACAAGGCGCTCAAAGGACTTCATCACCACAGAGGTCAGGGCGACGGGTCTGAAGTCGTTATGTCCTGTGGTCCTTGACTTCTTGGGAACAGTGATGATAGTTGAAGACTTGAAGCAGGCTGGCACGTGACATGTCTCCAGTGAGGTGTTGAAAATGTCTGTGAACACTGGAGACAGCTGATCAGCGCAGTGCTTCAAGCTGGATGGGGAGACATTACCTACAACTGGGTTGTTGTAACCCAGCAAAAAATGATCACTACCCATAAGATGTGTTAGACAATCAACCCATAGAGTTGGGTTGGTTGTACAACCCAACATGTTAGGTTAAAATAACCCACGGTTGGGTTTGTCCATATTTGACCATGCCATGGGTTGCAAAACAACCCAAATTAGGTTATTTTCAACCCAACATTTTTTAGTGTATATGTATTACGTATTACCAAGTTTTGTTTTTTGTACTGACATTTTATAAAAGATGTTCTCGTTTTTTAAATGTGTTCCCGGAGATGTTTTAAATTTCTAGATTTACAGAAGCAATGATCAAATGTTATCATAACATGCAGTATTGTTTTGCACTTTCTTGTTAATGAAATTTAATTATATGATTGAGATCAGTCTGTCAATTGCAAAATTCAGTAAGAAATATAACTGTAAACCTTTATATAACGTATACAAATCATTTTTACAGTTAAAAACAAAACATAAAAAGTCCTTATGGAAAAATGGGTGTTTGAACACACAGAAAAGCAGCCGTTTATATGATTTGGAATAAAAGGGCAATAAATAAAGAAATAGAAAGGGAATTTACCATGTGATATGCATTTTAGACACTACAATGATTTATATTTACAAGTCTCAGTAGTGCTAAGTACATTAAATGTATATTATTTTAAATTAATATATGGTCGCACCACCTGACATTTTCTGGGTGGTAAAATCAGAAATCTTGTTTAATAATGAATTAATGCTGCCTAAAATGCTGTATAAATATATAAATGGATTATGTAATTGTATAACTCACACATTTTATTTTTTCCTTTTTGTGTTAATTTAAACATAGGCCTACCTTACAATGATATTACATTTTTGTTATATGGTGGCAAACGTTGATTTTAATAAAAGAAATTGGCATTCCTGTTCTTTAGAAAGCAATAATTTATTCTAAAAGTGATACATAGGCGTTCATTGTACGAAATGGGCCAGTAAAGGTAATTCTCACGATAAACGTGAGTTTATGTCGCCATATTTAGTGTGGGACAATAAACACTTCGTCAAGCTAAAGCTAAAGCTTAAAATTCGGTTGTAATTTTCTGTATTGTTTTTTGCGCAAATCAGATATATAGCTCTAGTGGGTATAATGACTATATTTCATTAATAAAGAAACGGAATCACTTAGGCCGAACTGCGAATGTGTATTTGCTAAAAGCTCTAGAGAGGGACGTGCTATTCCGCCATATTTGTTTCGGGTGGCCGTAGCGGCTAGACATTGTCAAGAACATGGCGGCTTCCAGGCAGGCATGAGAGTGGATCCTTCTGAACAAATTTAGATGAAACTGGGCAATCATCTTAAAGCAAGACCATCAAAATATCTCCCTGGATATCGCAACACGAATCTCGTATGTATAACTTGTGGCGATGAAAACACATTGGGCTAAACTTGTGTTTTTGAATAGTGAACACAAATTTAGCCGCCATTTTTCTTGTGGGAGCTGTTTGACGACAAGATGGCTGCTTACACCGGGGCGGCATGAACTAAATAAAAATAAAACCAGCGAGAGTTTTTACTTGGATATATTATTTATTCGGACTGGTCTGATCATAGTATGTATCTAGTGTGTATTTGCGCTCACATGTTTATTTGTGGATGCTTTTGTGAAATGAGACTAGCTCGCTGTGAATTATCGTTCCGCTGAATGATATATGCATGCATTAAAGTCTCAAATACTTGTCCAATCCGCTTGGAAACTGCAGCATAGATCTCACTGTTTTGATTCACATTGCACTTGAATTAATTTGCAAGCACACAATTGAGTATTGTTTGCTATTTTGAGTGGTTGACCAGAGAGGCATGAAAACAGCCTTCTGCAGCAAATAGGCAGTGTTTCCAATGTTCGTTTCTGAATGCCTAGCTTTGTCTAACTTTCCAGCATTTTGAGAAGGGTGAGGTTTGGCTTAAGCATTCGCAGCTAGTTATCTCATTTGCGCTTCTTACACAGTTAAGTTTTAAATGTATTGTTTTTATTCACCATATTTCAGAGTGGCCGAGGTTTTACTTGTTTCAAGATGGCGACTTCCATGGGCCGATACACTTTCTGCATCAGGGACATTTAATTGGAGAATGTTGCTTTGAAATGTGACTTTTAGAGTAGCTATGGGTGCAACACGTTTCTTAGAAAATATATATATGCGTGCGGAAGTTGCTGCACTTAATTGCACATTGAGGTTTTATCATAGATAACCGGCTTTTGGCCTCTGTGCAAGCACCAAAATGGCGGCATTTCTGAATTGCCCAAAACGCCTAAATAATCCACACTGTTATTTAAACACATTGTATTTTAAAACTATCAAATCGGGATAGGCGATACCACTTATTTTCTTTTCGATCCGATATAGGTTTGCAACTTTTGAAGTATTAAAATAAGGGACACCTAAAAGGGGTGTAGCAATACATGCGTTGAGCTAATTTGTTATTAATAATAATATAAAAACTGTATATACTTTCTTATATGCTAAAATTAGAACTTTCATGGCCCATGAATTATAGAAAAATATATTTCATTTATATGTTAAAAATATATTCATTTTAATTATTTATGTATACATTTTGGATGGTTTATATATATAAAAAATGTCCTTCAACTGTACTTGTTTATATGATTGTATTCATACATTGTTTGATCTTATTGAACATTTATATAGAAAAAAACGCACAGTTGTATCACCATTTGTGGGCTTTTCAGATGGTCTCTAACCCTAGGCAAATTTTTCAACTTACATCAATGTTAAATTGGCTATCTGGAATGATTTCACTGTGATACCATCTGACCAATTTAAATACTGAGCAAATCGATACAATATGAGACGCATCATTTTATCTTTAAATACAAGACAATCCCGTATTTTACGGATGGGTGGCAACCCTAATCCGATACCAAATACTTTTAGGCCAGTATCGCCGATATCAATACTGAGACCTCGAAGTTGATTTTTTACGAATTCTTTGGATTCAATTAGTTATTTAAATTATTACTTAATTTTGTATATATATTTGTAGGCCCGAAACAGAAAATGATTAGGCTGCTTTGTTTACCCTTTAAAAATGAGTAAATATAAGCCACATATAAAACCTAAAAATTAACTATATATATATTATTATATGGTTACTACTACTAAAACCATGTTACCATATGGATTCTACAGTAATGCTCTAACTGTATGTTAATTGTATCAAAACCTTGGTTACTCCCAAATAAACAAACAAAAAATGTGGTTACTACAGTTGTGATTACTACAATATTACTACTGTAAATCCATGGTAAATTTTCATAAGGGTATCATTTATTAACGAGGATTACAGCACATTATCAGTGTTTTAACAACTAAACATTAAACCTGAACAAATTGTCAATCAAGCCCATTATAATACATGTCATGCCATTACTTAAGGCCCAGATATACTTCACTTTGCGCGTTGCATTCCGTCTCGCACACAGTTTTCCTTACGCACAGCTTTGAAAGTATACCTCATGCGGGTGAGCGCGAATTGAAGCATTCGACATGTGTTTCGGCATTTGTCATGCAACTTTTCGCTAATATAATAATTTTTTACCACTTTGAATCTTATGAGATGCATCAATATTCATGTTTATCTAAATAATATTACTAGTTAAAAAAGCAACAAATTCAGAATAGATATTATGTGTGGATCGATAATCTTGAGACTACATCAGTATCGGAAGTATCGTTACTTTAGTATCGATCCACCCAACTCTACTATCAATAGGTATGCATGGGTGTTATGCAGAATTGTTGCTTACTATCTGTAGAGTTCTTTTCTTGCAGTATCAGAGTTTTTTTTTTATTATTTAAGAGTCGCTGAGGTCCATTCCCTATTTTTTATTTATTTTTATTTTTTTAGTAAAAGGACATGTCATCCCCCGGTTCCGTTGTGCCTGGTACAACCAGTGCCCCACTGCAGCCACGATGGAAGCGGGTTCTGGGGTGGTCTGGGCCGGTACCCCGACCGAGACACGGACATAGAGCCGTAGCCATCAAGGAGCTTATGGTCGTGTTCGGAGGAGGAAACGAAGGAATCGCAGACGAGTTGCATGTTTATAACACTGGTGAGTAAAACTGTTTTTTTTTTCACACACTGGAAAGTTTACAAACCTAGTTTTGTATACATTAGGCTTTTTGAAATGTATTCAAAGCATGTTTAATTTAACAGTGCCACAAGGTCTTGTACCTTGTTAAATCATGTCGGCTTTAGCTATTGTATTCTTTGAGTTTAGTAGTGCGAAAAGCCGAAGCAGCTTGAAGTGACAGTTGTAACGGTCTCTGCTTCGCGGAGCACAAATAAATACAAAGTTTGTTTTATTTATCACAGACATGCATATTATCTATATATATGATGTTTTGATTGTTCTTAGCAAAATTGTGATCATGAAGCACTGCGTTTCGCTCGCAGCTTTGACTGTTTTGAGAGTGAAAAGGCACCAGAAAGAGAAATGGACATTGGCCATCACGTCCCCTCCTGTACTTGTTGGCTCTGTCACAAATAAACACTTTTCATTACACTGGCCAATCATCCTAATGCTAAATTGATCACTGGTGGTGATTTTTAACATTGTAATGAATAGTAGCCTTGATAGATACCCTCCTAGAGCAAATAGTGATTCCAACAATCTTATACATTTAACCCATTGTCTTGACTTAGTTGACATTTGGAGAATTAAAACTCCAACCACTAAGCAATTTACATGGAACAACAAACATTTTTCATTACAGTCACGTATTTCTTCAACTTAGGAATCTTCTATTTTAGACACGTCTATATTGCCGGCTGTTCTGACTGACCATTAAGTTATTCCCCCAAAATTTGCTTTGTGTGGTGGTCAGAGTCAAAGATTTAGTGGTGGATTTTGGAAATGAAATAACTCAATTTTGAAATATGACTTTAAATCTATTATAGAAAAATTATTTCATAATCATTGGATATCTGCAATTAATACTAGAGAATTTGGGAAACCTGCAAAAATGGGAATATATGAAATTTGAAATATGATGTGTTGTTAGGACATATGGGAAACAATTAGCAAATAAAAGACGATCAGACATAATTGAAATATTTAGAGATTTAACAGAAAGGGGGAACGTGCACTGTTGAGGACCTGGCCTCCATTGATAGACTTCAAAATAAGCATAACAAAATCTACGAAGAAAAAGCTAAAGGAGCTTTCATTAGGTCTAGAATAGGGTTTCCCAAACTAGGGTTTGTGAGGGAACTCCAGGGGGATTGTGAGAGAGTGTAAAGATTGCGTACGAAAATATGTCCATCTTTTACTGATATTTTTAAAACGGATGATTCCAAATGTTGTCCGCCATTTAACAAATTAAAAAAGTAAAGAAAAAACAAGAACACTGGTTGACAGAGGCTTCTGGTGGTTCTGAAACGGATCAATTAGGCAGCCACCTAATTGATGGCAGCCGAAACAAAATATTGGCTAATCATGTATAATTTTCATTTATTAAAAATATTTCTAGAAGTAGAGGGACATGTTCCCCCACCCCAGGTTTTAATGGTTGTTACAGCCCTGGCTTGTTACTTCAATGAAAATACATTTTTAATTATTGAAAATAATTGGCTATATCATAAAAAAATCAAATATCAAATGCAGGTTACATACACAAATGGATTGGCATAGATTTATATAATTAAAGAAATTGAATAGACCATTAGACAAATACAGATAAAAACTACCCATTTGACAAGATTTGTTTTCTTTGTGTGTGCGTGCGGTAGTGTAAACTTTAGGCTACTACTGAGAACATAGTGCAGTCTCTGCTTGGGATAGAAATTGCAATGGTGAATTAAATATTATATTGATATAATATATTGTCGAAATTAAATATATAAGAAAAGGACAACAGATGTAATAACATTTTCATTTAAATATAACAATAACACGAAAAATAAAGTGGAAAGATTAAAAAATGTCTAAATTTTCGAAAGGTTAACATTTCTTAAAATATCAGGCGGTACTTCAGATAAATCATTTATGTCAAAGGGGTTTGGCTGACAATAAAGTTTGCAAACTCCTGATCTAAAAACAGTCAGTATTTCTTACATCTTGAAAAAAGAAGGGGGAGTTAAATGTGATTAGGAAAATACAAATTGATGGTGTTGTACATGAGGAAATAAATATAATCTCATCTCATATTGCCAACTTTTATGGTAAATTATACAAAAGTGATTATATTTTTTGCCTATCCTTGCTACTATTAATTCGGTAAGAACCATTAGTAATGATTTCAATCTCATATAAAGTTTACGTACACCTTAGCCAAATAAACTCAGTTATTCACAATTCCTGACATTTAATCGTAGAAAACATTCCCTGTCTTAGGTCAGTTAGGATCATTATTTTATTTTAAGAATGTGAAATGTCAGAATAATAATAGAGAGAATGATTTAATTCAGCTTTCTTTCATCACATTCCCAGTGGGTCAGAAGTTTACATACACGTTGTTAGTATTTGGTAGCATTGCCTTAAAATTGTTTAACTTGGGTCAAACATTTTGGGTAGTCTTCCACAAGCTTCTCACAATAAGTTGCTGGAATTTTGGCCCATTCCTCCAGACAGAACTGGTGTAACTGTCAGGTTTTTAGGCTTCATTGCTAGTAGTGCTAGCAAACTAGTCTGGCTTTTTTATACTAGTTTTCTTTTTTTTTCTCCCTAATTTGTCATGCCCAATTCCCAATGCACTTTAGGTCCTCGTGGTGGTGTAGTGACTCGCCTCAATCCGTGTGGCGGAGGACGAAGCTCAGTTGCCTCCACGTCTGAGAGCATCAATCCGCGTATCTTATCACATGGCTTTTTGCAACTTATTGAATAATAATGTGTCGCTGTGCATTTATTATCGTGAAGAAAATTGCCATTACACAGCTTTATTAATAAGAGAGAATTTGTTTTTGGAGAGTTAAAGACTTATTGAAGTGAACAAAAAGGTGACAGAGGGAGTCTTAGCCCCATTATACACTGCAACAAAATACATTTTGATTTGTTTTGGCTTGTTTTTCCAATAAAAATACCTAAAACTCCTTCAAAACAATGCACATTTTCTTTAGCAGCTATACTGCAGAAGAAAAATTGTTATCTGAGTATGTTGAATATAATATTAAAAATATCTAAAAATCCTTTAAAAAAAAAAGTATACAGTATACAGTCTTTACTGCACTGGCAATGAAAAAAGTGAAAAAATATACTTCTATTCAAGGTACATTCTCCGAAAGCAATTCTTAACACCTTATATGTTGCTTCTCAAGTAAATGTATCTTGTTTTAAGTTTTCTTTAGACCATTTTAAATGGAAAATAAGACAAACACTTGATAACAATTAGATTTATTTTGCAGTGAATTTCTTTACTGAATTAAACTTTATAGTATTTTTTCCCTCCTTAATTCAGTGAATGTCATTTAGAGGTATTTTTAAAAGATTATTTTGTCCTCTTTATTGTTAGTAAGCACATTTAATACACCCTTTTAAGTCGGGGCACCAACTTCATCAGTTAAATGCTAATAATGAATCATTACAATAATTGCTGTATAGTCTAATAAATGTTCTAATATTGTTAGATTAATCGATTATCAAAATAATCAGTTGCAGCCCTAGTTTCCTCCAGCATCTTCACAAGTTCTTTTGCTGTTGTCCTGGGATGATTTGCACTTTTCGCACCAAACTATGTTCGTCTCTAGGAGATGCATATCCTTCCTGAGCGGTATGATGGCTGCATGGTCCCATGGTGTTTATACCTGCGTACTATTGTTTGTATAGATGAACGTGGTACCTTCAGGTGTTTGGAAATGACTCCCAAGGATGAACCAGACTTGTGGAGGTTCACAATTGTTTTTTTGATGTCAAGCAAAGAGACACTGAGTTTTAAGGCAGGCCTTAAAATACATCCACATGTACACCCCAATTGGCACCAATTAGCAAATTAGCCTATCAGAAGCTTTTTGCCTAAAGGGTTGACATAATTTTCTTGAATTTTCCAAGCTGCTTAAAGGCACGGTTAACTTCTGAACCACTGGAATTGTGATATAGTCAATTATAAGTGAAACAATCTGTCTGTAAACATTTGTTGGAAAAATGACTCATGTCGTACACAAAGTAGATGTCTTAAACAACTTTCCAAACTATAGTTTTCTAAATATAAAATCTGTGGAGTGGTTAAAAACTGAGTTTTAATGACTTCAACCTAAGCATATATAAACTTCTGACTTCAACTGTATGTTCTGAAAACACTTCATTGGGAGAAGTTAAGGAGGGCATAAATAAGCTAACTGGCATCCAATCACCTTATTAAATAATGATTATAACGTTTTGGTGTCAATTTTAGCAAATTACTTAAACATGGTCTTAATGAATGAAATGATTGATTGAATGGCCATGAGGTTTTATGAAGGGTTGTCATATATTCAACAATGTAAGGTTAGTTCTGGATTTGATTGAACATAGTGATTTGGAATTAGATCACTCCCTTTTTATTTAGACTTCCAAAAATCATTTGACACTGTTAGTCATATTGTATACATTTTATTTAGATTTTTTAATTATTTTATCAATGCTGTGAAAATACTTTATGTAAGCGGAAACAGCTGTCAAACATCTGGAAAAACATCAAAATTAACAATTTGTAAGGTATAAGACAGGGTTGCCCCATTTCCCTCTTTTTATTCCTGATTGTTACACAGATTTTAAGTTTAATGATTCATCAAAATAATGGTCTTGGGGGTATAAGAATTCAAGACAAAGAACTAAAAATGTCCCAATTTGCAAATTATACTTTAACTTTCCTAAGAAATCAATATGAACTCCCTAAAGCAATGGAGATTAAATAACTATTTTTCTCAGGTTTCTGGTCCCTCTTCATTTTTAAAAATGTGAAATATTGGCATTAAAAAATACAGATAAGTCCGTAATATGTGGAATTCAAGAAGTTATTAATTGTTTGATTTTAAATTTAACATTAAATTCTAATTTGGCCCTTTAATCTAAATCCCATGACTGATAAAATTACAAAAACTCTTTGTTTTTGCTAGATTATGATTCTTATGTTACGTCTGTGAAGGGGATAAAAACAAAAATAATCATTGAACTGTCAAAAATGACCTTCAATGTATAACCTCCTATAACTCTAGCTTTATTTTATTTGTAATTTTTCTTTTCTTTTCATGTTGTGTACTTACTGTTGTAATTTCATGGAAGTTTAAAAAAAGTTGTTTTTAAGTTGCATTAATGAAAACAATTAACACTTTTTGCAGACTGTACGCATTTCTGCCTTTAGCAGCGTATAACTAACAAACTTTTAAATATTTAATGTAAATTTATAATTTTACACTTTTTGCGTTCTGTTACCTTGGAATAATAATAATAATTAAAAAAAAAAACACGAGATCCCACAGCTCCAAATAGGTTTCTAATACAGCTGCTGAGGGACAGAAAAATTGTCCCCTTTTTCTCTTCTGAATGCTGTAATCCATCGCCATATTTTTTCTTTTGGAAAGCTGTGAAAGGTAACGGTGGATTTTTTTCTTTTGCTGTTGGAGCAAACCAGTAAGCAAAAAATGTGTACTCCTCCATTGTCTCCCATTCACCACTGTACAGGTTTATCTTGCTATTGTTTACTTCCGCATTTCAAACCCAGATATGTGAAAATGTTCCATGGCACCTACCTCCTCCGAGTCCACACTTTGGTAATGTAAGCAAGTGTAGACCATGGTAGTGCTAGTCAGTAAGGCCATGCCGGTGCATTGGTTATAAAAGCATGCATTTGGGACAAACTTCAGTGGTGTGACGCATGCAATTACAGTTTAATATGTTATTTTTTATAAACCAGAATAAACATTAATTGGAAGGGCTGATCCTTTGCGATTTGTCCAACTGGAGTCATTACACTCATTACACACCACAAACACCCATAACAGTGATTCAGTGATAGTGTTTGGGAAAGGAGCTCTTTACCCTATTTGTTGTGTAAAACAAACCTAGATGGAACTTGTGACAGCAATCAAGTATTTTTTAGCCCAAGCAAGGTGCATTTTAATTACCACTGAAGCACTGCAAGTCTTAACTATCACCAAAATGCAGAATGAGAAGGTTTATCTGCAAGCGCTTTTCATGTGGATTTAAAAGCTTTATGCAGACGCCATGACGCAAATCATGCATGCGGCTTCACAATTGCTGTAACAAAGTGAATAGCCACAGTCTGCCTGTTGATTCATATTGTGGAGGATGAGTGTTTAGGAGTTTTCATGCCCATTGAAGTGAATATGCAACCTGTGTGGGGGCTAGTTTTTTTCAATTAGTCAAACTTCGACTTTGGGAAATGTTTAATGTTACTTGAATTGGTGCTATTATTTGGAAAATGTTAATCTATCATTATATTGTTACATATTGGTTTGTTTTCTTTCCTAAGAAGCAAATAAATGCATTTTGACAGGAGAAGTATATTTAGAGTAAAAAAATCAGCACTTTCAAAATCTGCTATTAATCACGTTTAACTATGAAACATTATGCAATTAAATGTGTTTACAATTAGCCTGACAGCACTACATTTTATACATTGTTTTTCTTATGCATACAATTTTACAAATGATTATTAGAAAAAAAAATGGATTACAAATGTAAATATGTGCTCTCTATTTACATTGCCTGCACCTCTAGATTGGCTTTAGATTGCAAAAGAGCTCTATTGCTAGTCGTCTTCTCTTTATCACTGTAATTTGCCTGAACAATGAGAGATCTCCATTTTATTTCAGCAACAAACCAGTGGTTTATACCAGCTGTTCGAGGAGACATTCCTCCGGGCTGTGCAGCTTATGGCTTTGTATGTGACGGTACACGGCTGTTAGCGTTTGGTGGGATGGTGGAATATGGAAAGTACAGCAATGACCTTTATGAGTTACAGGTATTAAAAATGTCTTTCATTGTTATCACTGTTATGTGACTTTCTTTCTTGTCTGTGTTTGGCTCGATATGATATTATCTCGCTGTGGTTGATGTTATCAGGCAAGTAGGTGGGAATGGAAAAAATTGAAACCAAAGGCCCCTAAAAATGGAGCACCGCCATGTCCTCGTCTGGGCCATAGTTTTTCTCTTGTGGGCAACAAGTGCTATCTCTTCGGTGGGCTTGCCAATGACAGCGAAGACCCCAAGAACAACATTCCCAGGTATGTTGGCCACATAGTAATCTGTTTGATGAAATCTATGCTTTAAAAATGATTGTTTGTTCATAGAATTGCTTTTTGCGTGTTTTCAGATATTTGAATGACCTTTATACTCTCGAGTTGCGTCCGGGCTCCAGTGTTGCAGGCTGGGATATGCCAGTCACATATGGAGTTCTGCCACCTCCAAGAGAGAGCCACACTGCTGTAATTTATACTGAAAAAACTACCAAGAAGTCCCGTCTTGTCATATATGGAGGAATGAGCGGTTGTCGTTTGGGTGATCTTTGGACACTAGATATTGGTATTAAAATTGTTGCTGCTTTCTTTAATTTATTAAATCAATCAGTTAGGTCAATCAATAATTGGGTCACTCTTTGCTTTACAGACACACTGACCTGGAACAAGCCTGCAATAAGCGGCACTGCACCCCTCCCTCGCAGCCTCCACTCAGCCACTACTATTACAAACAAGTGAGTTCTAATGGAATCTAGAATTGCATCACCACAAGCATTCCCTGCACTCGCATGGCAGCAGTGATGACATTTTCTGTCCCACTCTACTCTGTAGGATGTATGTTTTTGGTGGCTGGGTTCCCTTGGTGATGGATGATGTAAAGGTGGCCACACATGAGAAGGAATGGAAGTGTACAAACACACTGGCCTGCCTAAACTTGGGTATGTTGTTGCTCTGAAAAAGTATGTGTTTGTAGTGTTGAAAAACTGTTTAAAGCTGTTGTTCATAATTTCTGAACAGCCAAACAATTGCAAAAGTGATTACAAACAGGTTTTCTGAACATTACCACCATCTCTCATTGGTTAGACAGTTAGTCCTGCCCCCAAGGCATTGGTTGATCTAATGTTTGGATGCCAAACAAACAGCAGTGTTTTGAATGTTTTGAGTGCATAGTGTAAGGAGAAAATATTACTTAGCAGCTTTAATTATATTTTTCATTAACTTTTGAAAGGCAAAAACTGATCCTTTTTAAAAATGATCTGCTAGTTTTATGATGTGTTAGGACCATTTGAATGAGCCATTAACTGTTTTAATTGGCTCTTAAAAGAATAGGTCACCTAAAAATGAACATTCTCTCATAATTTACTCTCTCATGCCATTCCAGATGTGTGTGCCTTTCTTTCTTCTGCAGAACACAAACTAAGATTTTTAGAAGAATATCTCAACTCTGTAGGTCCATACAATGCAATTCAACGTGGTCCAAAACTTTGAAGCTCAAAAAAGCACAAAGACAATATTAAAGTAATCTATATGACTCAAGTGGTTAAATCCATATCTATAGAAGCATTGTAATAGGTGTGGGTGAGAAACAAAGCGTTCTTTTGTGTTTAGCAATTTACATACTTTGTGCATATCGCCACCTACTGGGCAAAGAGGACAATTAATAGTTAAAAAGGACTGAAATATTGATCTGTTTCTCACTCTCACCTATCATATCACTTATGAAGATATGGATGTTACTATTGAAGTCATATGGATTACTTTTATGCTGCCTTGGTGCTTTTTTAGCTTCAACGTTTTGGACCTTATTGAGTTGCATTGTTTGGACCTACAGAGTTGAGATATTCTTCTAAAAATCTTTGTTCAGCAGAAAAAAGAAAGTCATGCACATTTTAGGATGGAATGAGGGGAGTAAATGATGAGAATTTTCACTTTTGGGAGAATTTTTACTTAAACCACAATACAAACTTTATTTTGCTTCTAGACACTTTGTCTTGGGAGACTGTTTTGATGGACTCTTTGGAGGACAACATACCACGTGCACGAGCGGGACATTGCGCAGTTGCTATCAACAACAGGCTTTATGTGTGGAGTGGGCGTGATGGGTACCGCAAAGCGTGGAACAACCAGGTGTGCTGCAAAGACCTGTGGTACCTGGAGACAGGTGAGTGCAGAAGTTATATAGTGTGTATATATTAGGTCTGTGTATGTCTAAAAAATAAAAGTAAAATATTTCTTAATGCATGACGATTATTTCTCATACAAAAACAAATTGCATCATCGAAATGCATAAATGATCACCCCATCAAAAAAAAAAAAAGTAATTCTTTAAAAAAAATATATTATTTTTGCAGAACGGCCTAATCCTCCTTCACGGGTACAGCTTGTTCGGGCTAACACAAATTCTTTAGAGGTTAGCTGGGGAGCTGTATCTACGGCAGACACTTATCTACTTCAGCTTCAGAAGTACGATATCCCAGCAGCCACTGCTGCCACCTCACCTGCCCTCAATGCAGCTCCCTCAATACCTGGAAACTCTCCTAGGAGTCCAGCGCCTGCGGCAGCTGCTCCATCTGCTCAGAGTCTGCCACAGAGTGGCATCACTCTAGTGACCCAGGCTGGTTCCCCTACATCGCTTTTGCCCAACTCGCCAGGAAGTCCCTTGGCTGCCTCAACAGCTCGTGGCCCAGGTACTCACTTGTAAACATTTGTTGTTTTGGTAATAGTGCAGCAATATTTTCAATTATGTTGTTAGTTTTTGCAATTCCGTTTGGTGTCACTAGTGGCACAGTAATAAAACACTTTACTTTTTAATAGTTCAGCATTATTTTCGATTCACTTTGTTTTTTCAGTATTTTAACAAAAGATTTAGTGAAATTTAACTTTCCATTTTATATTCAAGCTATTCTGAAAGTTGCAGCCCCTCAATCAGGCACTGGGACATCGATTGTCACTGTGCGACAAGCTACCCAAGCTGGAAAATCCCCAGTCACTTTGACATCACTTCCTGCAGGTGTCCGTATGGTTGTGCCACCTCAGGCCGCTCAAGGAACGGTAATAAGCAAAAATTAGAAGGTGGAATCTGTAAAACATTGTTCATAATAAATATTGATTTAGTAAATTATCTAATTTTCCCTTAACTCTGTTCTATCAGCCTATAGGCAGCAGCCCTCAGATGAGTGGAATGGCAGCTTTAGCTGCAGCTGCTGCAGCCACGCAGAAAATCCCCCCCTCACCTGGAGCTACTGTTCTCAATATGCCGGCAGGGGCCACAATCGTCAAAACAATGGCTGGGACACCTGGGTCCTCCACTGTAAAATTAGCATCTCCTGTCATGGTAATTCAATCTTTTTGGTTTTAATTTGAAATGATGTACGTAAACTGTTTTAATTTTTACACAGCTTTTTGTTTTGGTCATAAGTTGTCATTTATTCATTTGAGTTAATTTTACTATGACTAAAATGGCATATCATTTTAGACAGCGTAAGTAACATCATAATAGCATTAAATGTGTATACTGAAGTGTTGGCTACTATTTAGTTACAGTTGTGTTGACTTGTTAGGACTTTGCGCTACATATAGCATATTATTATTATTATTATTATTATTATTATTATTATTATTATAGTGTGTGTGTGTGTGTGTGTGTAAATATACATTGCATTCAGAAAGTATTCATTTTTTTCACATTTTGTGTTCCAGCCTTATGCTAAAATGCTTTAAATAAAATGTTAAAACTCTCATCAATCTACACTTCATACCCCAGAACTACAAAGCGAAAACCAGATTTTTGATAACTTTGCAAATGTATTAAAAAGGAAAAACTTAAATATCACATTGACTTATGTATTCAGAGCCTTTGCTATTACACTTGAAATTTAGCTCAGGTGCATCCCATTTCTCTGAATCATCTTTGAGGTGTTTCTACAGTTTGATTGGAATCTATTTGTGGCAAATTCATGGCCCTAAACGCACAGCCAAGATAACGCAAGAGTGGCTTAGGGACAACTCTGTGAATGTCCTTGAGTGGCACAGCCAGAGCCCGGACATGAACCCTACCGAACATCTCTGGAGAGATCTGAAAATGGCTGTCCACCGATGGTCCACATCCAACCTGACAGATCTTGAGAAGATCTGCAGAGAAGAATGCCAGAAAATCTGCAAAGCTTGTCACATCATACCCAAAAAGATTTGGGGCTGTAATCGCTGCTAAAGGTGCTTCAACTAAGTACTGAGATATGGGTCTGAATACTTGTCAATGTGATATTTCAGTTTTTTATTTTTAATAAATTTGCAAAGTTATCAAAAATCTGTTTTTTGATTTGTTATTGTGGGGTATGGTGTGTAGATTGATGTGAATTGTTTTTTTTTTTAAAGCATTTTAGCATAAGGCTGCAACATAAAATGAAGGGGTCTGAATAATTTCTGAATGCACCGTCTATACAAACCCTTCATCTGGTGAAGATATATAGGCTGTAAAAGGCTTAATTTGGTAATTATTAAATCTGTCACAGAAAGCCCAAGACATCGGAGGATTAATTGGCTAGCGGTCAAACCAAAGTATGTACTGTGATTCAACCAGCCCTAATCTCATGACATTTAATTTTATTGCTGTAGGTAAGCAACCCTGCCACTCGCATGCTGAAGACGGCCGCAGCCCAGGTGGGCAGTCCAACAGTGTCCAGTCCCACTACAGCTGCCCGGCCCATCATTACGGTGCACAAGTCAGGCACAGTTACTGTAGCTCAGCAGGCTCAGGTTGTGACCACTATGGTGGGCGGGGTTACCAAGACCATCACTCTCGTGAAGAGCCCACTTTCTATGGGAGGAAGTGGCACACTGGTACAATAATGATACAAAATGTTATTGAACAATGTTGAAAATGATATTGAAAAAAGGCCCCTATACCTCTATTTATTTTCTCTTTTCATTTAGTTCTCTAACTTGGGTAAGGTCATGTCAGTGGTGCAAACCAAACCAGGGCAGACATCTGGTGTGACTGGCCATGGCTCTAACCCACTGACTCAGATTATACAGGTAAGTTAAACACAAGTGAAGCTAGGCCTAAATAACACAACCTAGACATTAAGTGTCTGAAGACATCTTATGAGTGATGTTTATCTCTTATTATTAGTGGTGTTTGCTAAGGCAGCATCACTTACCTTTGCTCAAACTATTAAATATAACTCGTCTTGTTTATGCTTTGACTGACTGTGAATGACACCTCCAAAATATATGGCTTGTTTAGGAAAAAATTGCTATTACTAATTCTAAGTGATCATGCCTAACATTTATTTAAATGGAAAAAAAACTAGGTACTCAGTTAAAATGATATGTTTTATATTATTCGGAAGAATTCATTATTCATTTTGACATCATTATTTGTGCCTTTCCAAATATGGTATTTGGCTATGGGCACGTCCCAACTTGTAAATAATCCCAATTTTTCTGATTCCACAGACAAAGGGTCCCCTCCCTCCCGGCACCATTTTCAAACTCGTAACGTCTGCTGATGGAAAACCAACCACCATAATTACCACCTCTCAAGCAGGTGGCACAGGAAACAAGCCCACCATCCTGGGCTTCAGTGGCATGTCCCCCACTACCACCACCAAGCCGGGCACCACCACTATTTTCAAAACAATACCCATGTCAGCTTTACAACAGGGAGCAGGTTAAAAAAAATCAATCAGCATCCTTTGTCAAGAAGTGTCACTTTTCTATGCCAATTTTGCATTATTGGAAATTAGAATAATAATAATTTTGAGTCTCTTTGGAATTTTAGGTGTATCTAGTGGTACAGGGGTGAAGAGCCCCATCACCATCATTACCTCCAAGATGATGACATCTGGAACTCCTGGCAAAATCATTACTGCAATGCCTAAGATTGGTACCGCAACAGGACAGCAAGGCCTTACACAGGTATTGGAACTGGGGAGCGGGGGGTGTCAGTCATCCTAATATTTGCAGCGTCATGAGAAACATGTAGTCCATAGGTCCACTTACTTACCTGGATTGTTTTCTTTCTTTTTCCACCTCCTCTATAGGTTGTTTTGAAGGGGGCTCCAGGTCAGCCCGGTACTATACTTCGCACTCTGCCAATGGGAGGAATGCGTCTTGTTTCGCCAGTATCTGGGGTCAAACCAAATGTAACCACACTGGTTGTCAAGGGAACAACTGGTAAGGATGTGTCTCTTTTAAAGTAATTTTACTGTTTCTTACATTTGTAAGACAGTATGTCTCTTTGACTAGTGTAATTCAGCAAATGCTGTTATAAATGATTATGAATTATGACCCTCTCACCAAGTGTCCTCTTTCAAAGGTGTAACAACCCTTGGCACAGTCACTGGAACGGTTTCTTCCAGCTTAGCAGGAGGAAGCGTAGCCAGTGCCAATGCCAACCTGGCAACCCCCATTACCACCCTGGGCACGATTGCCACCCTCTCCAGCCAGGTCATAAATGCCAGCGCTGTGTCCACTGCTCAGAGCAACCTGACTACTGTCCCCTCCACCATGCAGGTTGTAACCAGATACTCTTCTCTGACCTGTTCAATGTTCACTTTTCAAAAATCAATGTTTAGAGTAAAACCACAACATTACCACTACACAACAACTTGTTTACATCTCCTGTAGAGGTCAATCCATGTGGAATTTAAAGGTATAGATATAGATATAAAGAGAGCAGCCTGGCTGGTATTGTATTGACATATAATAATAATAATAATAATGGCAACTAACCTCATGTCATGCTTTCTTCAGCCCACCCAGGTGACACTCATAACAACACCCAGTGGTGTGGAGGCTCAACCTGCCCAAGACCTGCCTATTTCCTTTTTGGCCTCACCAAACTCAGAGCAGTCTGCCTCTACTGAGTCCGGGACAGCTGATGCCTCCGGCAGTGTTACTCTAGTGTGCTCCAACCCTCCATGTGAGACTCACGAGACGGGCACCACCAACACTGCCACCACAGCATCTTCCAACATGGGCACTGTTCATAGGGTGTGTTCAAACCCGCCATGTGAAACCCATGATACGGGCACCACCAACACAGCAACTACAGCATCTTCAAATATGGGCACTGCCCTTACTGCCACTGCGCAGAGGGTGTGCTCTAACCCACCTTGTGAGACCCACGAAACCGGCACCACCAACACTGCAACAACAGCATCCTCAAATATGGGTACCACCCCTACTGGCACGGCGCAGAGGGTGTGTTCCAACCCACCTTGTGAGACCCATGAAACGGGCACCACCAATACTGCTACTACAGCTTCATCCAACATGGGTGGCGACCAAGCAGGAACAGTTCAGAGAGTGTGCTCCAACCCACCTTGTGAGACCCATGAAACTGGCACCACCAACACTGCAACGACAGCTTCATCTAATATGGGTGGAGGCCAAGCAGGATCAGTTCAGAGGGTGTGCTCCAACCCACCTTGTGAGACCCACGAAACTGGCACCACCAACACTGCTACTACAGCTTCATCTAACATGGGTGGCGACCAAGCAGGAACAGTTCAGAGGGTGTGCTCCAACCCACCTTGTGAGACCCACGAAACTGGCACCACCAACACGGCTACTACAGCTTCATCTAACATGGGTGGCGACCAAGCAGGAACAGTTCAGAGGGTGTGCTCCAACCCACCCTGTGAGACCCACGAGACTGGTACAACCAACACGTCCACCACTGCCACCTGCAGTATGGAGACAGATGAGGGAACAGGTACTTCATTCTCTCTGTGTAGATTTATAGAAGATTTTCAGTAGTACTTCACATATACAGGTGCGTGCATGCGCGCGCGCTTGTGCTTTGTTGATTGCCTGATAATAAGATGCATTTCGGCGATCCGATTATGAGTGGACGGGGCCATTGCCATTTACACCTGATAGTTAGTTTCAAAATGGGATGGGCATTTTTAAACTGATTTACATGATTTGCCTACTACATTGAGATTCACAATTTCATTAGATAGTTTAGAAATGTCCATCCCGGTTTGAAAACGGCCACAGATTGGGAAACGGACATTATTGTTCAGCCGAGACCTATACTTGCACTCATGGACCATCCACAGTCCGTAAACTAATCATCTGATGTGTAAAGCACACATTGGAATATGCTTTCTAGAACAACTCGGGGCAAACCTGATTGGCTGGTTTGATGGAACTTCTGTCAGTAGGACTTTCATCAGTGCACCTGGAAACACTCAAGGTTCCACATTGATACAATGACCACTTTTGATAGCGAAATAATCACTGGATTTGTCCAAGTTTGCCAGGTTAGTGACATTAAGTCATTTAAAGATATTCTGAGTTTCGTTTAAGGCATGTAGCTGAAAGTAAACAGTTATCCATGAGCAGAGCTGCATATTCTGCTTTGTTTACTTGGATATGTCTGTGAAATTCTCTATAATGCTGTACTTGGGCACATTTTCCGCTATTTGCCTTTTTCTGCTATTTGTATCACTGAAATGAGTGTCCTGCTCATGTACACTTGCAGACTTTATATAAATTATATAGTTCCCCATGATGATCTTTTATTATGGAATGATATATCTCTGAACGGCACGTGTTAACTAAACCAACTGTGACCTCGCTTTACATGTCAGTTAGAGGCTATAAATCCCAGACCTTTGCCATTTTAGTCCAAGATCTAGCTACGTGAGACTAGTTTGTTACTGCATGATAATAAAGTGAAGAAAAAAGAATAAGACAAAGTACAAAAAGTGGCGTATTGTTTCTTAAAATTATACTTGCATTTAATCTTAACGCAAACATTACGTTTAGAACAGAATTCTGTTATTTTAGTGGAATACCTGAGCTTCATGTGTGTGTGCTGCTTATCTGTATCACATTATTTATATCAGGCACACTGAAAAATGTTGTGAATATGTGTGTGGATGTTTGTGCTTTTTCAAAAATTTCAGACCGGATTTTTTCCTTTTTAATGCAGCAAGTAACCAGGAAATTGTAATAATCTTGTTTTAGCGCAGTAGTGGATTGCAGTGGACTTTCACCCACTGCAATCCACCTTGGTTTCACCACACTCGCATGAAGAGTCAGAAATCTATTATACATCTACTGCCAAATGTATACCATTAGAACAAATGCTATGCCCCCTGAATGTAGCTCAAGTACTTCTTAAATTAAAACAAGTATGATGGATAAAAATAGACCATGACATGATTTTTTTTAAAAGTGCAACCTCTGGTTGTTACATTGCCAGACAAGAAAAAAAATCCATATTGATGCAGTGTGACCAAAGCTGCAACTTTAACAGTTTGAATTCCATAACATTCTCACATAATTGCTAATGCATATACTGGTGACTCTGTTTGAAAATTGAATCTTGGTTTAACTAGCTTCGTTGTGGCAAGATATGTTGTCAAACTGGATGCATGTTCAAATGAGTAAAACATGCTTTCAGATCTAAATAATCTTGTCTGGCAATTTTGTTAATCTCAAAATGAATTGAATGTCATCAGAGACTTTAAATGGCATTAAAGTGGTGGTAGCAATACATATTAAATGGAAAACCACTGCTTGTGAGAAATAACATGTGATTCCTTTACTGGTGAATTTAGTCTGGATTCATGTGTGAAAGTGGCTAGTTTTTAAACTCGCATTATGGTAATGATTTTTTGTGCATTCAGACCAACAGACCGGTGAAGCATCAGAATCTTCCACCAACACAGAGGTGCCGTCCACTGTAGCGACCCAGAGTAGAGCCATCACCACAGTCACACAGGCAACACCTCTACCAGGACCATCTGTTCCAGTGAGTGTCCTATGTTTTAACATGCCTGACAACTCTCTGCTGTTATTTAATGGTGTCTGATTTATTTTCCCAATGCACTTGCACAGACCTATTTTCTATAAGGCTAAGATTCCCCCTATATGTGCCACTTGCCAGAATCCACTATTTATCAAATTTTTTATTGGACTGTGAGAAACTTCTCATCCAGTGAGAAACTTGTTTCATTCTGCTGATACCCTTTATATAATATTTGTCATATTTAAGAAACGGGTACATGCAATAGGAGTTGAATAATTATGTAAGGCTACACAAGTAATTGTTTTAAAACAAAATTAAGTCATCAATCTGCAATGGCACTTATTTAAGTTTTAAAATGTAAGTTTATCGTTGCAAGCAAAAATGTATTTCAAAAATGCAATTAAAAATAAGCTGTCTCATAAGCTAATAGAGGAGATTATTTCATTACACAAGAAAGGTCATAGCTGAAAGTACATTTCGAAGGCACTTCGATTTCCAATAGACAAAGTTGGCAGCACCATTCATACATTTTTGATATATGATACAACAACAACCTTCTTGGGCACAATTTTCACTAAGGGAAATGTTGACTCCAGTTGACTGAATAATCAAGAAGTAATTAGGAAACACCTGTGGAGTCCTGGAAGAAGGTTTATTATATGTATGACACTAAACTGAAAATGAGTTTTAGACCCATGGGTCAGCAGTATGTCAGGAGTAAGATGAAAAAGTGATGACAAGAATGACACCATCCCCACATTCAAGCATGGAGGTGGGTCAGTCCTGTTATGGCGTGCTTTGTGGCTGCAGGAAACCGCTATCCTGACTCTGTGACTGACACCATGGGTTCTTGAATGTGTAAATTGAAGCTCCGTGCTCACTGGACTTTCCAGCAGGACAATAACACCAAGGATACATCCAAGTTGTCCAAAATCTGGTTCAGGGTAGGGCTGCCCCCGACCAAAGATTTTCCTA
Source organism: Xyrauchen texanus (assembly GCF_025860055.1). Classification (NCBI taxonomy): domain Eukaryota; kingdom Metazoa; phylum Chordata; class Actinopteri; order Cypriniformes; family Catostomidae; genus Xyrauchen; species Xyrauchen texanus. The sequence continues at coordinate 7,639,725 of NC_068307.1, forward strand.
GTCGACTAGGAGTTAATTTAAGCCATTAGTCGACTAGTCACACGTTTACTAAACCGTAATAATTTGCCTTTAAAATATATATTTTACAAGCGTACGCACGAAGAGAGCCGCAATGACACTGGCAAAAGCTGAAATGATCCTGCATGTGTCAAAAAAACTAGCAAGGAGACTGTCTGAAAATTTTGTTAATTTATAGAGAGAAATGCACATTAGGGTTGTGCCGACAGACGATGATATCAGAGATCGACGATGGTCAGAGTGATCACCAATAGCTGATGCCTTTGACGATGTCAAGACTATATTTGCCACGTTTTCCCATGTATTCAATTATTATTAGGCTATTATTATCAAATTAATATTACATATAATTTGCCCTGTGGCACACAAACACACACTTGAAGAAACACTTTATTATATTATTAAGAACAGATGACAGAAAAGTAGTTTGTGTGCAAATGACACGCTTATACGAGGCGTGTTATATCGTGTAACAAGCGCATCTAAAAGGTGTGCAAGTCATTTTCCGCCTGCATGTTTAGACTGATACTTGCCTGACGGTAAATGGAAAGGTACGTGTGTGTGTGTATGTATATGTGTATATATATATATATATATATATCATGAAGGAGGGAACAAAACATATTTTCCCCGATGACGAAATACCCGGTACAGAATGCACAGATGAAGTAGGTTCTTTGCCAGAGAGATGTTGACAATTGTTGTGAAGACATCTTTCAAAAAATTTAAAACACATTTTAATTGCACTTGTGTTTTTCCAGTTTAATTTGAATTTTTTGTTTTGCTTAACCCTAACCCTACTTAATGAAAATGACCCCATAGTACCACCTAGTGTCCAAACAGTGCCAATACTGGTGTTCGTCGTTTTTTTTCAGTGACCAATCAAAACTTGGTCGACCAAGACTCTTCTCATCGACTAACGTTTGGGTCGACTATCAGGGGGCAGCCCTAGTTCAGGGATAGGTCGTGGAACGTCCTTAAATGGCCCTTTCAGTCCATCATTAAAATCCCATTGTAAACCTTTGTTTGGATTTCAAGGAAGCAGTGGCAGCACAGAAACCAAAGAATGTAAATGAGCTGGAACATTTTGCTAATGAGAAATGTGTAAAAATTGAGAGGTGAGAGGTGTCCGAAGCCTGAGAACACTTACCTGAAGCATTTATTTGCTGTTATTAAGGATGAAGTATGCTCCACAAATGATTGACTTTTTTTTGAATATTGAATATTTTTTACATGACATTTGTTGAGAATTTTGTATTATCATTTTAAAATTTGGGTAAACTGAACTCTTTGTTCTCAAAACTTACTTTGTTTACTGAGGGTTTTAGTTGATATGTTTTAATTCACATCACCAGAATGTATTGCTGGTCAGGGATCATTTTGATTGCAACTGTATATTACCAGATGAGGTTAAATGAGGAATAAGGTTTATTATTGTTCCCAAGATATTAAATTGGAAGCATTTGTCTTTGTATGCCCTTGCTTCAATTTAGAAATCTTGGGAAAGGAAAAAAAAACTAATGCCATAGGTTTTTTGCCACAAAAAAAAAAAAAACGATTGTTCCAAAAAGCAACTGTCTGCACCAGTTAATTGGTGAAACCGATATATCGGCATTCCTCTAGAACTATCGGTAAATAAGGGTGCTGATGCTCTGAAGAAATTGGAGCCTAACTTAGTTAAACCCAAACAAAATCCATAAACTTCATTAACTTTGACAAATAAGTGACTACTAGTTCTCTTGTACTGACACAATGTTTTCAGTCCATGCTGCTGATAAATGCTGCTGAGATGTCAGTGTAATCACTGCTTAGTGTATCTGCAATGGCACATTTATATGTCAGTAAGTGCTGCAGTATGCCATGTTGTGAATTTGACACATACAGTTTTACCTTAAACTTTGATGGTCTTATTTTGAGCATGAGTAGTTTTGGATCAACTGTCATTACCGGCAGATAACTCATCCAACAACTGTTCAACAACAATTGATAACAAAACAAAAAACTATGATTGATATATGCACCATTAAAAATAACTCGTATGAAACTGAAATTGAAAAACTAAATAAAAACTTAAACTATAATAACCCTGATTTACACTTGACTTTTGTGTCATCCCATTTCAAACGGATCGGCCAAAACGCATCTTAAGCGACGTCTAAGCATCAGAGAGCAGCAGACACTACTAGTTCTCCTAAACAATGTTGTTGCGCTGTTTTAATACCATTTTATTCTGTAATGGATTAGAATGAGCTTCAGATTTGTAAGCTTCATTGTTTGTTTCCTGTGTCCTTCTGCAGTCTATCTCTTCAATCACTGAGTCTTCCTCTGAGGCAGTTGCAGAGCCTGTTGTTCTGGAAAGCCCAGAGGCAGAGTCCTTCCAGACAGAAGACCAGGCAGAGGCATTCGCCATGCAGGCAGATTTCCAGACAGAAGCAGGGGCAGTGGCAGTGGCTATGTCGAGTGACTTTGAGGCAGAGGCAGCAGCAGCCATGCCGAGTGACTTCCAGGGAGAAGCTCAGGCTGTGGCCATGCAGGAAAAGAGCCAGATGGAGGCAGATGCCGCTGAGCCCATGGAACATGATGCTTCTGGCTTATCAGAGGGAGAGACTGCTCTGGTGCAGCTACCAGTAGCAGAGGTACAGTCAATCATTCCCACAATTCCTTTAAATTTTAATACATCTTTAACATTTTAAAGTTGTGTTTAAATGTATTATGAACCTAGCTTGAACTAATAATGAACAATAGTTTGTTTATAAATCTTCTATTGAACAAGATTAGGGGTGGATCTTGATATAGATTTCCTGATTCTGATTCACAAGCTTTTGATTCAGTATTGAAGTCGATTTATATGGGTGTATTTCCATTATAATGTCCATTTTGCTTACATATGAAAGAAATTTTCTAGGTACATTACGAAAATGTACATTTTACAAACAATATTTCGTTTTTAATCATTTGTCACATTTTAGCTATTTAAACATTTACAAATACATGTATTCCTTCAATAAATATATTACATTTCATATAATATAATTTATTACATGTTGTTTAATGCTAAATTTATACTATTTACAAGTATTTACATTGTTTTGTAGAACACATGCTAAAATATGTACCGTCTCTTTAAGAAAACAGTTCTGTTAAGAGCTTCAATATATGAGCGCATATTAACGAGAGAGGGCTCTGAAAATTAATAAATTATGGACTAACTTAAACTAATAATGCACAAAAATATATTTCTACATTTTAGTATAAAAGTTATAAATATATTTATACATTTACATTAACCAAGATTACTAAATGCTCTAAATGTTTTAATAAAAAAATTGCTTATTGATATACTGTTGTTCATTAGTAGTTAAAGTTTGTTCATAATGCATCCGTTTTCAATAAGGTTCTAAACATTACCTAATTCATTAGACCTCACCCTAACAAACCATCTAATTTTATAACATTTATTAATCTTGGTTAATGTAAATATATAAAGATACTATTTTATATTTAGAATAAAATTTTATAAATGTACCATAAAACAAAGTATTTATACATTTTTACAAATTTACATAAACCATTTATAATTTACATTATCCAAGTGTGAAAGGTTATCTTGCTCACTTGTGTAGCAGGGAGCGGGGGGCCAGGTGAACAGTCCACGCAAGTCTTTTTTTTTAATCACACTTTTAAGTTGCATATACACACACACACTCACCGTTTCGCTTTTCAGCGTACATGCAGTCAATTTCATGCGTCGCTCTCTCTCCCTTCCAGCAGTCTGGACTGCCCTTATATATTTCTCCAGCTCTCACTGCAACACAAAACCGCTGTTAGAGATAATTTACCCCAGGTGTCAATTCTTGTTGCTTCCCTCTCCCAGCCTCGCTCTCCACAGAACGTCGCTCGACCACGCCCCCTTCTCCACACCAAGAGTAATAAATGCTGTGAATGTTTTTTGATCTAATATTACATTACCCAATGTTAATGTTTAGACGTGTGTTACCACAAAAAGTAGTTTTATATTTATGGTAAGTATTATATAAGAGCGTCTCTTATTAGGTGTCAATTATCTTGAACAAAATATTTTTCAAAGATTTTAAATCAGACTGTGATGTGGTGTTTGTTGGTAGATGGAGGGCATTGAGTCTGCATCAGCATCCCAGGATGCCATTGCACTGGCCTTGCCCCCAGAGCTGATGTCAGACGGACAGGCCACAACACTGATGGTAACAGGTCTGACCCCAGAGGAGCTAGCAGTAACAGCGGCCGCAGAGGCAGCAGCGCGGGCTGCAGCCACAGAAGAAGCCCAGGCCCTCGCTATCCAGGCTGTACTACAAGCAGCACAGCAGGCTGTTATGAGTGAGTTCTGCAGGCATCATTATCATTGTCCACAAAACCACAACAAATGTTCTTATTGTGTTCAAATTTAGTGTTAAACATCTTAAAGAAGGCTCATGAATAAGGCCCTCATTCTTGCATTCCCATCAGCTTAGATTTGTCGATCATGACCCTTTTTATATTGATTTAAAGGCTTTGCAAAGTTTATATGCCTTGCAAAATTAACCTTTGTTTTCTGTGTTTTGAACACTTGTTGTGTGAATTCAGCTGATGCAATTTTCACCCAAGTAGCATAGCAGGTAGAGAGAAATTTTGTTGAAATTGTGACTGTCTTTCTTGGGAGCATTAGTTAGAATGGGTTGAAAATGAATATGCAGCATAATTTTTTAAATAATGTTTAATATTTAAATGTATAATATTATTATTTAAGAAAACAATGTGAAAATTCTGTGTCATTTTATTTTAAATGGAATTTTGTTTTATTTTAATTTATAGCAGTCACACAGTTATGTGATAACTGTAAAATATCTGGCTATTATTGTAATGCCCCCCCCCCACCCCCCTTTGTTTCGGTCGGGACAGACTAGGCCAACAGAAATATGTCCTCACTGTTAAACATTACTATAGTTTACACTGTATTTATCAAAATTCCATCATCTTCCATTTCTGATTTGCCATTTGCATAAAATGATTTGTTTCTGGTTTACCCTCAGACTCAGGAGAAGTTGTTGCTGGAGGAAACAGCCAGCAGACCCACACCATACCCATTGTTCTGACCCAGCAGGAGCTGGCAGCCCTTGTTCAGCAGCAGCAGCAGCTCCAGGCGGCGCAGCAGCTCCAAGCGGCCCAGCAGCAAGCCGCTATCCAGATTGCTCTCTCCACTGAGGGATTGGCTCCGGCTGACAGCCTAAATGATCCCACATCAGAGAGCAATGGACACAACGAAATGGCTTCCGCTGCCACAAGTGCAGTGGTTACACTGCTGCCTCGGACTTCCGTAGAGAGTATGTGTTTTGGCTTTAACATTACCCTATATATTAGGGAATGTGCTGTATAGGATGGGTGATATGATGAAAATCACAGTAGAGAATGAGTGTATGTTTGTGTACAAAACTGTACTCATACCATTCACATATATATTTTGACATTCTGAATGCTCTGTTTGTTCCCTTTTGTAGCCTTGGCTCCATCCAGCACATTAGCGCCTGCAGTAGTCGCCAGTCCAGCCAAGATGCAAGTAGCGGCAGCTCTCACTGAAGTGGCCAATGGAATGGAGGCTGCGGTAAGTAGCGTTTCATTGGAAGTCATGTGTAACTTGCCCAGCTATGGAAAAGAATAGCCATTATCTGCTGTTCTTTCCACAGAAACAAAAGCCTCCCACGGTTACCATCAAACCTCAAGTGAAGAAAGAAAACCAGTGGTTTGATGTCGGCATTGTTAAAGTGACCAACATGGTTGCAACACATTTCTACATGCCTGCAGATAACGCCGCTTATATTGACGTAAGTTTGTACTTGGTATTAGAGGTGGACCAATAGTGGACTTTGCAGATACTGATAACCAAGGTGGTGGAAAAGGCTGATAACTGATTGATCGGCAGATAGTACAAAAAATAAATACATCAGTTTAAAGAATGATGAAAAAAAATGTCTTAGTCTTTCCTTACTATGAAGGGAGAATAGACATTGAGGCTTCAAAAGTCCAAAATGAATAAAATCCGATAAGTAAAACCGATATATTGCCTACCTCTACTTGGTATGATATTTTAAGACTGTTTCATTGTTTCTCTGTAAGTACACTGAAAGAACTTCTGTTATAGGATGATTCCGGCACAGTCCCCGACTACAGCCAGATGAAGAAGGTGGAGCTTCAGCCTGGGACGGCCTATAAATTCAGAGTGGCGGGTGTAAACACATGTGGCCGGGGAGCCTTTTCTGAAATATCTGCTTTCAAGACCTGCTTACCAGGATTCCCAGGGGCACCATGTGCCATAAAGATAAGCAAGGTATGTGTGGCTGAGTGGGCTGTTTAATCTTAATTTGCACTTGCTCACTTCTATTTACAAGAGGCACATTGAGCCTTTTTAAAATCTTTTGAAATTATAATTTTTTTCATGCTGAAATACTTAATCCCATCCCAACTTCAAGGGATGGTTCATGTTTACATGCACTTAAGAAAACATATTTATTGCAGGATTTTTGCAGAAAGCGAAGTTCTGAAACGTCATGTAAACTATAGTGGCACTATTGGTGCATAAATTACACACTGTACCTTCAATGCAAAGTTTAAAACAATAGGCTGCTTGTTAAGATTACTTGACGTTACTTTCACACATGCTAAATGCATTATCCCTCTTTATTATCTCTTTCCTCAGAGTCCAGATGGTGCACACCTTACATGGGAGCCTCCATCAGTGACATCAGGAAAGATTACTGAGTATTCTGTGTATTTGGCCATTCAGAGCAGCCAGACCACCGAGGTCAAAACCTCTGCCCCAGCTCAGCTCGCCTTCATGCGTGTTTACTGTGGGCCCAAACCCTCCTGTCTGGTCCAGACTTCAAGCCTGTCCAGCGCTCACATAGACTACACCACCAAACCAGCCATTATCTTCCGCATTGCGGCACGCAATGAGAAGGGCTATGGCCCAGCTACACAAGTGCGATGGCTGCAAGGTAGCGTGCCACTTTTCTTTTAGTTAAAGAAAAGGTTGTTGTTTCAGGCATTGATGTTTGTTAACACTGTTATTTCCCTTGCTTTATAGAGTCCAGCAAAGAGGGCATCTCTGCAAAGCCTGCCCCAAAAAGAGCAGTTTCTTCACCAGATATGTGAGTGTCCATGTCTCATCCATGTTTTCATGAAGACAGAATCACAAAACTGTTAAATTAGAAATCCTGAAGTCTGAGACCACATTGATGCTAGAAATCGATTTAAAGAATTGTACATTTTCATAGTCTTCCCTTACTATGATGGGCACAGATACAGAGAGGCTACAAGAGTCCAAAATAAAATCCCAGATGCAGTTTATTGTTTGAACAAAATCCCAGTAATAATCAGAAAAACGAAGGTTTTGTGCATAATGTGGGACTCATGAATGTAAACGGGCCCAAAAACACTGGATGCTCTGAAAAAAAGAAAAAAAAAGAACTATCAGCATAGAATTTTGCTGATTACTGATAGTTTCAAAAAGCAACTATCGGCACCGATTAATCAGTAAAACTGATATATTGGTATACCTCTAATCTGGTGAATATACTGTACACTCATTTGGCATTTTATTAGGGACACCTACTTAGTCGTGATTTATATAATCTGCCAATCGTGTGGCAGCAGTGCATACAATCATGCTGATATGGGTTAGGAGCTTCAGTTAATGTTCAAATCAACCATCAGAATGGGGGAAAAATGTGATCTCAGCTATTTCGACCATGGCATGATTGTTGGTGCCAGACAGGCTGGTTTGAGTATTTCTGTAGCCGCTGATCTCCTGGGATTTTCATGCATACCAGTCTCTAGAGTTTACTCAGAATGGTGTCAAAAACATCGTGAGCGGCAGTTCTGCAGACGGAAACACCTTGTTGATGAGAGAGGTCAATGGAGAATGGCCAGACTGGAATGAACTGGCAGAAAGGCTACGGTAACTCTGATAACCACTCTGTACAACTGCATCTCAGAATGCACAACATGTCGAACCTTGAGGTTCCACTTCTGTCAGCCAAGAAAAGAAAGCCGAGGCTGCAGTGCTCACAGGCTCACCAAAACTGGACGTTTAAAGATTGGAAAAACTTAGCCTTGTCTGAAGAAACTGTTTCTGCTGAGTCACACAGATGGTAGGGTTAGAATTTGGCAACAACAGTATGAATCCATGGACCAAACCTGCCTTGTGTCAACAGTCCAGGCTGGTGGCTGTGTTGTAATGGTGCAGGAAATGTTTTCTTAGCACACTTTGGGCCCGTTAATACCATTCAATCATCACTTGAATGCAACAGCCTGTTGTTATGCATGTCACAATTCACCCATCTTCTAATGTCTACTTCCAGCATGATGATGCACCATGTCACAAGGCAAAAGTCATGTCAAACTGGTTTCATGAACATGCCAGTGCGTTTACTGTTCTTCAGTGGCCATCCAGGTCACCGGATCTAAATCCAATAGAACACCTTCACAAATCTGCAGAAATAGCATGATACAATCATGTCAACATGGACCAGAATCTCAAAGGAATGTTTCCAACATCTTGTGGGATCATGCCACTTAGAATTGAGGCTGTTTTGAGAGCAAAGGGAGGCCCTACCCAGTGTTCGTATAGTGTTTCTAATAAAGTGCTCAGTGAGTGTATGTAGGCTATTAAAAGCTTAATTTGGTAAATAGCCTAATTAACTATACAGCATTGTAACCTGGTCAGGCTCCCAATGTATTTATGGGTTGTTTATAACTTAGTCCAGTAATGTGCACCAAATAATAAGAATTTTTTTTTTCTGATTAGGATTTGGGTAGTGCAATAAACTGTATTTGGGCTTTCATTCAATTTAAAATCTTGTAGCCTCTGTGTCTGGACAGCCCGTCACAGTCTGAACTTTTTACTTCTATTAGTATGTTGATAATATAATTTTATTGCATTGTATTTCAGGAAAGGGATTGGTCTCAAGAAAGCAAGAATGGACCAGTGATGTCCTCTCTCCATTCGTCCTCCAAAAGCAGGAAGACTTATCCCAACTCCTAGCGCTCCATCTGACTTCCACACATCTTTAATCAGAACATCCATTAAACAGCACAAACTCTGAAAGGAAATTGGGTTTAAAATGAAGAATAATTGGTTCTAGGATAAGCATTTCTCTTTTAATAGAATGAATGGAGAAAAGCAACTTTCTTTTTATTTTTCCACCCAGTTGGAGTTGGAAAAACTAAACAAAAAAAACAAATGGCTTTTTCCATTGTATAGTCTTCCACTCAACTCACCCCATTGCATTCAACACATGTATTTTGCTTCAGAAGTTTCAAATATCAGTTTTAAGGTTTTGTTCAATGTTTGTTCAGCTTTCATCTTTCAATTGAAGTTACTCTCTTTCCTGTGATGGACTTCAGGGTGGTTTTAGATTTCTGAATGGAGATGAGTCATGATGTCATTCTCATCATTGGGGGAGAAAATGGAAATGGGGAAACAAACGAAGCACTTGTCCTCAGACAAGAGAGGATATTTTCACTTGAAAGTTTATTGTTCAGTGATGTAAAATCTGCACAAGAATTATTTCTGGACTGCAGCCTCCTGGTGGAGTCATCACTGTGCACTTTTGCATTTAGCTGAAAGTGAGGCAAAACTGCAGATAAAGAAATGGCCAAGGACGTTCATTAGTGGCCAGACAGAGACTTTGTTAGAACTGAGATTTGCCATATGAAGAAAGGAATAAAAAAAAAAAGAAAAAAAAAAAAAAAAAAAAAAAAGGAAAACTTCACAAAAAATTAGCAAGCGCTGACTGCGAAGATCTTTTGTGTAGTTTATTTTTGTATTTTTAAATGCTTTTCTCTTATGTGTATGTTTGTGAGTGTGTATTTTTTAACCCACTACTTATATATTGTTTTTTTTTTTTTTTTAAGTTCTTGTTCATCCCCATTGGTTTTCAAGGATTTGTGGTAAATGGAGCTTTTGGAGGGGCCATGCTATCTTCAAATACAAGTAATGGCATTGTATTTGTGTTAATGTGTTACAGTTGAAAGTATGTTAACAGATTTAAACATCTGAAGGGCTTTTACTTTGTTTACTGCATATTTCTACGCTTGTTTCAACTCTGTGTTTGTGTATGCCAAACCTTGAGATGTAAAAACGCAAAACATTTAACTTTTTAATTTTCACACACCTCATCAAACCGCCATTATTAGCAACAATTAGCTGTTCCGTTCCTCTGGCTTTTCCTCTGAAGATTTTCCACATGTTCCACCACATAGATTTGTAGATTTTTTTTCTGCCCAAGTTTGTGAAGGAAGTCGTCTATGTGAAGATTAATTAAATTTCTACCTTGTTTTTCTTTGATTATCTGAGGGGTATGCAAAGTAAATGATAAATGTATACCCGTTTGTCTCCATGTTGGGAGTTGATGGAGGTTCTCATTCTTGGTTAAAGCCAAGTACGGATTCGACTGTAATATAGTTAATTCATACCGCAAGAGGTAATGATGACATCTTGGCCTTTTATATACTTACCTGTAACTAAATGTTTTTACATGTCGGTCATCTCCTGATTGCCTTTTTTTGTCTTGACTTATAAAAGAAACAAATATATATACGGTCTCCCTGATTGATTTTGACCAATTAATTGTAGTTTCATGCAGCAAGTATGAAGTGTATGTTCTACCACTTAGTGTCTTCCATTAATGTATTTTGAATATGAGTTGCTACATTTGATCAAACACCTTTTCAGAGAGCTGATCAGATATGACGCTCTGCTCATTTGCATTAAAATGGAGATATTTCAGTTGAAATAAAAGAATAATAACCCAGTGTAGTATTCATATAAAGTAGTTATTGAAGTTTATTTTTATATACAGGTCAGTCCTTTACACATGCACATAAACTTTGAAGTGGATGAAGTCACGGCAGGGAGGACTTTGTCCTTTGTTGACAAACGTGCCTCAACAGTGGCATTTTCCATTTGATGTCTTGGGTTGATTCTGTATAATCTGGATATCGTCTTCAATATCTGCAGAATGACTTTTGAGCTGTAGAGAGTGTAGCACAAAATGTTTTTAACTTAATTGTGTAAAATGTGTGAATAGTCCAAGGCAAAATTTTTATTTATCTTCTAAAAATGCTCAGGGTTCCCATGGTCATGGAAACCTGGAATTAAAATTAATAGTGAATATAGAGTGAACATTTTTCTAAGCTGCATCTTTATAAAATGCTGGGGAGAAAAGATTTTAGCTCTTTTTGTAGTCTGCATTTAAGTAAAACGACCATGATAGCACACATGCATCACCCAGATGTCTATTTGATGTGTGTTTACATCTGGAAGATGAATGTTTTATGTTGTTTGCTCATCTGCAATATGTATATAAGACGGATGTCAAGAAGACATTCAGCAGATGTCTTTGAGACTTTTATGATTTAGAATGTTTGTAAAGATGTTTAGCGTGAGTTAATTAGATTGTGATGCTTTCCAAATGAAAAGATCTAAAACTAACATCTCGGAGATGTACGTGTGCTATCTGGGAAGCTGCTTGAACACATACAGCAATCGTACATCTCCGAGATGTCTGTTTAAGAGTGTTTCATCTGGGAAGCATTGCCAAAATATTTCTAGCAAGTCAGTCCATTGGAGGACATCTTTGGAATGCACCGGGGAAGCTATTTCCAGTCATGAATGTACAGCTCCTATCTACTTGAATGGGGAAACACTGAAATCTCTAAAATGGTTGTTCTAGGTTATGATCAAAGAACATATTTCAAATCAGCACTCAATCTAATAACTTGTATAGCTATTGTGCATGCTCATTCTTGAGTTGATTGAAAGGATTTTTCTGTATCTTAAAGGTGATTGTCTCTTTTACCTGTAAGGCGGGACTTCCTTTCTACATTCGTTGGACGTACCAATTTCTCCCATTCATTTTAATAGAAGTGGCCTTTCTCTGGCATTGCATTCTAATTAAAGGAATATTCTGGGTTCAATACAAGTTAAGTTCAATGTACAGCATTTGTGGCATAATGTTAATTACCATAAAAAATTATTTCAACTAGTCCCACCTTAAAAAAAAGAAAGAAAAAAAATCAAAGTTGCATTGAGGCACTTCCAATGGAAGTGAATAGGGGCCAATTTTTGGAGGGTTTAAAGGCAAAAATGTGAAGCTTATAATTTTATAAAAGCACTTACATTAATTCTTCTGTTAAAACTTGTGTATTATTTAAGCTGTAAAGACGTTTAGTCATTTTTACATTCATTTAAGGCTTTGTTGACTACATCGTCATAGCAACTAAATTGTAAAATTGGCTATAACTTTACACAGAAAGGTTAGTAAGAGATTTTGTCACTAAAATCATGTTAACACGCATATTGTTGACATCTTATGGCAATAATTTTGAAATAGTATTTTTAACATTTATGGATTGGACCCATTCACAAGTTAAAATAAATGTTTATAGTAATCAACATTATGCCTTGGTAGCTCAGCGTGTATTGACGCTGACTACCACCCCTGTAGTCGCGAGTTCAAATCCAGGCAGGGAAGGATTACAGACTGGGCCGGTGCCCAGGCCCAGGGGCCCTTGACTGCCCTGGGCTTTAAGGCTATGATCTAGTTTGGGGGGCGGGTGGCATTGGAGATAATTGGCCCCAGGGCATTTGGAAGTCATAATCCGTCCCTGAATCCAGGGTGGGCTGAGTGAGTCCAGTTGCTAAGGAGTGTAGATGTACATGGGGTAACCTGCTTGTGGTCGTGATTAGTGGTTCTTGCTCTCAATGGGGCACGTGGTAAGTTGTGCGTGGATTGCGGAGAGTAGCATGAGCCTCCACATGCTGTGAGTCTCCGGTGTCATGCACAGCAAGCCACGTGATGTGCGGACTGACTGTCAGAAATTGAGGCATTGAGGGAGAAAAGGGGATTATATATATATATATATATATATAAATTATGCCCCAACAGCTGCATGTCGATTGAGCTTAACTTGTATTATCCCTTGAAAATCTGATAAACTTAAAAACATCAGATTTACAAACATTCTAAATCATAAACGTCTCAAATACATATATTGAATGTCTAATTGATATCTGAAAGAAAACGTCATTTACGAGCAAACAACCGAAAAATACGTCTCCCAGATGTAAACACGCATTAAATAGACGTCTGGGTGATGTACATCAGTCTGCTATCAGGGAAATAATGAAGTGCTTTAAAACTCACATACTGCAAAGCTGCTCGCGCTGCACTTTGAAAAGTCTTGTTGACGTCAATGTCTTCTTTGGCGCTACATTCAAAATACTCTGCACCGATATCACTGCACCACTGCTGGGCTTCTTTTGGTGACACCTGTCATTCAAATCCTGCCATCAATTCCATGCGAAGAGATTTTTCAGCTCAGCTAACAAACCGAGTTGAATAGGTTGTCTAGAGCTTACTTACCTTACGATTTTCCAAATCAATTTTATTGCCAAGCACTACGAAAGGGAATCCTTTGGGGTCAGAAGGACACGCCTGCAACAGGAACTCTTTCCTCCAGCCTTCCAGTGCCGTAAAGGAAGCGGATGATGTAACGTCAAACACTAGAAGGCAGCAGTGAGCTCCACGATACAGTGCGGTGCCCAGAGAATGGAACCTCTCCGTGCCTGCAGTGTCCCAGATCTGGCGTAAAAACAGTGTTGCATGACACCGTTTGTAGCTAATGAAATATCTTTTAAAATGGTCATTTGAGAGCTAACCCTTTTATACGTTAATAATGTATTTTTCCTCTTTAAAAAACGTTTAACACCTAAAGAAATGAATAGTATATAAAAAAAAGAATCCAGTCACATTAGTAGCTTATTATTTATTTATTTTATTTTGAACGGAACTGGGCCGCCTCATCTGTGGTCGCCATGTTGAGATCACACTACCAACTGGATACTGCTTATTTTAAAGGAATATTCAAGTTAAGCTCAATCGACAGACTTTCTGGCATAATGTTGATAACCAAAAAATAAATAAAAATACAATTAGACCAGTTCCGAATTGTCCCTTCTTTTATTTAAATCTGGGTTACAGTGAGGCTCTTACAATGGAAGTGAACGGGGCATATCCATAAATGTTAAAATACTCACTGTTTCAAAAGTATAGCCATAATATGTGTGTTAACATGATTTTAGTGTGATTAAATCACTTACTAAACTTTTCTGTGTAGTTAAATGCAATATTTCAAGTTAGTTGCCATGCCAAACTAATGCCGTAACCCTATAACGAATAATATGCACATTTTAACAGAAGAATTAATGTAAAAGCTTTAAAAAAAAATTATAAGCTTCCCATTTAGGCTTAAAAAGCTTCCAAAACTTTGCCCCATTCACTTCCATTGTAAGTGCCTCACTGTAACCTCGAATTTTTCTTTTTTCTTTTTTTAAGAAATAGAATGACGAGTGTACACTGATGAGCTAAAATATTATGACCACCTGCCTAATATGCTGTTGGTCCTCCACGTACCACCAAAACAGTACCGTCCTACCGAGGCATGGAATCTACAAGACCCCTGAAGGTGTCCTGTGGTATCTGGCACCAAGACATTAGCAGCAGATCCTTCAAGTCCTGTAAATTGTGAGGTGGAGCCACCGTGGATTGGACTTGTTGGTCCAGCACTTCCCACAGATGCTCAATCGGATTGAGATCTGGGGAATTTGGAGGCCAGGACAACATCAAGAGTGTGATAGGGTGCATTATCCTGCTGAAAGAGCCCACTGCCATCAGGGAATACCATTGCCATGAAGGTGTGTACCTGGTCTGCAATGATGAGTAGGTAGGTGTCACATGTCAAATTGATGTCCACATGAATGGCCATGCCCAGGGTTTTCCAGCAGAACATTGCCCAGAGCATCACCCTCCCTCCACCGGCTTGTCGTCTTCGCACAGTGCATCCTGGTGCCATCACTTCCCCAGGTCCACATGATGTAAAAGAAAACAGGAACCAATCGACATTCTTCCATTGCTCCAAGGTCCAGTTCAGATGCTCTTGTGCCCATTGTAGGCGCTTTCGATGGTAGACTGGGGTCATCATGGCCACTCTGTCCGATCTGCAGCTACGCAGCCCCATACGCAGCAGGGTGCGATGCACTGTGTTGTGACACATTCCTCCTGTAACCATCATTAAAATTGTATGTGACTTGTGCCACAGTAGACCTTCTGTCATTGACCTGTCGGACTAGCCTTTGTTTCCCTCGTGCATCAATGAGCCTTGGGCACCCAACACCCTATTGCCAGATTGTGGTTTGTCCCTCCTTGGACCACTGTCGGTAGGTACTCACCACTGCTGTCACAAGGCACTCTACAAGCCTTGTCGTTTCATAGATACTCTGACCCAGTCGTCTGGCCATAACAATTTGGCTCTTGTCAGAGTCGCTCCGGTCTTTACTCCTGCCCATTTCTCCTGCATTCAACACGTTGACTACGAGAACTTATTGTTCGCTTACCATCTAATCTACCTAGATCTTGACATGTGACCTTGTTAGGAGATGAGCAATGTTATTTGCTTAACCTTTGAGTGGTAATGTTTTGGCTCATTGGTGTATATATGTTTTGTTTTTGTTTGTAATCGGCATTATGCCACAAATGCTGTTGATTAAGCTGTACTTGTATTAAACGGGAATACTCCTTTAACTCAGAAAGCCCCTATTATCGGACAATATCTTTTGCAGTATAAATTAGCCTATTTACAGGAATAGTCCAGCCAAAAATGAAAATTCTCTCATTATTCACTTACACTGATGCCATCCCAGATGTGTATGACTGTCTTTCTTCAGCAGAAAGGGGGAGGGGGGCATGCACGTACATCCAACACTTCTACAACAGGTGATGGATCAAGGCAAGAGCCACAGACTGTTTAATTATTATATTAATTAAAAAACACAGAAATGTTTCGATCAGAATGATCTTCACCAGAACACAAATTAAGACTTTTAGAAGAAGATAGAGCTCTGTCAAGTCGTTATAATGGAAGAACACAGGTGCCAGCAATTTGACAGTCCAAAAGTCACATGTGGACAGCATAAAATTAATCCACACGACTCCAGTCGATTAATGAATGTCTTCTGAAGCGAATCAATAGGTTTATGTAGGTTTATGTAAGAAACACGTCGATAATAAAAATATTTTAACATTTTAAATCAGCGCTTCCGTCCAGGGCTCTGATGCTGTTTGAAATGGCTGAACTTTCACGTTTGTTCTTCTCTTGTAAATAAGTGCCACTTCCAAATTCTAGCATGAAGTCACTGACGCACCTACATCACGCTTCGCATCAGCTGCTGGCACGAAGCACTTTTTAAAAGTTAATAACGTTTTAATTATCGGTTTATTTTTTTACACAAATTAATCGATTTGCTTCAGAAGACATGGATCGACTGGAGTCGCGTGGATTAATTTTATGCTAAATGTGACTTTTGGACCATCAAATTGCTGACACCTGTGTACTTCTATTATAAGGACCTGACAGAGCTCTATCTTCTAAAAATCTTCATTTGTGTTCTTCTGAAGAAAGAAAGTCATACACATCTGGAATAGCATGAGAGAATATTTGAATATTTTTGGGTGAAATATTTTAAGCTACTCACACACCAATTTGAAAGGTGGACCTGGCTTTGATTTTTAAAAACATTGGTTGTAAATTTGGTTGTAAATGGACATATATTTTTCTCACCTGAAGAATTGCTGTTCTTTTATCAATGGTGATTTCTTTAGTAAGGAAATCTAACCCGATGGTGGCACGGTACAAATTAGTAAAACGATGGTCAACAAACCGTGTCATGAAAGAAGATTTTCCCACTCTGTTTACACAAAAAGAAATGGGGAAAACCAGATTATAAACTGAAACTACAATTAATAGTACTTAGTAAAAAGTTTGGACATTGTTCACTGAATTTATGTTCCTTAAGACCTTAAAAAATATTTTGATCTAAAGGCTTGTGCTTAAAAGCCTGAAAATAGATTTGTAGGTGATTGTAAATTGTGACTAAGTACTGTATGTATTTACAAAACTGAAACATTAATTATTAACTTTTTTATAGAATAAATTGGACCTCGTGGTGAAGGAAAATCAGCCAATAAGTGCCAAGCTGGTTGCTACTGGTTTGCTACATTGAAGAATCAATAATATATTTTTTTTAATCATAATTCCTATACTTCTATGTGTGTCATTTCATAGTTTGGATGACTTTTCTAATGTTCTAAAATGTGGAAAACATGTTATAATAAAGAATGAGTTGGCGTGTCCAAACTTATTACTTGTAGCATAATATATTCCCCAGAGTATCTACAGTACAACAACCTACTTGAGCCATTTTGTCATTCTCTTTTGAAACAAAAGACAGCTGGTGACAAAGTCTTCACGTTCAGGAAGTAACATAACTTTTAGTTTCTTTCTTTACTTCCTCGTTTACTATCTTTATGACTTTGTTCAGACTCACACCTACTGTAAATGTCTATGAACCAAACAATTGTGGGTCACTGTAACCTGTAGCACATCAGAACAATGTTAACAGTATTGCTTGTTTTTGCAAAAATGTAAGTCCTGGACTGTATTGTGAAATTAGCAAAGCTACTGTTGTTCAAATCGCCTTTTTATGTAAAAACCCATGTGTGCCTACGTGTGCACACACATACACGGCATTAATATGCTTTTATATGAGATCATTAAAAAACACTTTCTAAGGCAGAGAGACTCACCCAGAGTTCCCGATAAGAATCAATTTCAAGTGTGGTGTGCTCCACTCAGTCATGTTAACTATTACCAAAAGCTGTTTTCAATGAAGGGAGGTCATGAAGGAACTCATCTTATTAAACACTTCCCATTGCTGCATTTCAGACTTCACCACAGTCTTTTACGTTCCACACTGATCCATAAGAAAACATGGCAAAGTAGGTAATGTTTAACCACATTTTCAGTGTAAGGTAAACAAACGCCTTGCTAAACTAAACAGGTGTGGCTGTGTCAGTGTTTTGGTGTAAGTTAACAAAACTGTATTTAACACTTGTTTAGCAGTATATAGAAGACCATGATGTAATATTTGAAAATACTTGAGCATTGCTGCATTATACAGGTCTGTGTATTTTTTATTTTTTTTAAAGGGGCTAACGCTGACAACGATTTGGAAAGTTTGTAGTGGAATTCACCATGATCCAAAACATGGTAGATACTAAAGTCTAATTGTAGTGTGTATCTTCTCATGACTCAATCCAAATGCTCACTGTTACAGGAATATTTTTTGAAATATTTTCAAAATGAAGATCTAACAGGTGTAACTGTTTCGTAAACTGTTAAAAGTTCTGCTAAATACAGTTTTTTCCAATTGCTAACACACAATTTTGCAAACTACTCTGGTTTTATCAAAATACTTAACACAATTCATATTACCAGATTTTTGCCTAACCAACTACACACTGTTGGGCATAATGAAAAGCACCCCCATCTTTAGTATGCTTTGCCATAATACTAAAATATGTATCAGATTGTTCACATGCACAGAAATATTTGCAGATACACACACATGCTGTTGAAAAAAAAATGTATTTTATTTTTCACTACAGTAAACAAGTCAGTGCAACATATGCACAGCAGATATATTTACATGGGACTGAACAAAAATATTCTTACAAAAAACAGTAAACTGAAAAAGAAAATTTCAGAAAAAATATATTACAGTAAAAAAAGAGGCAAGAAAAATAATTAGGCAGCATCTTGCCGCACAGCCGTGTCTGGCCACAACGCCTCGTCAACATCACAGGCAATATCTTCCCTTGCCAGACATCGAGGGAAGAAGTGCCTTGAGTGCCTTATCCATCCCTGAATTGCACCCACATCAATCTCATCACATGCCTCTTCCATGGCCTGCACAAGAGGCATGCGTACAAAGGCCTGCCGGTCGTATACCTTCCACCGCCATGCCGAAAAGAACTCTTCTATGGGGTTCAGAAATGGTGAGTATGGTGGGAGGTATTGCACGAGAAATGTTGGGTGGTCAGCAAACCAGTTTTGGACTGGGGCTGCACGATGAAAGCTCACGTTGTCCCATACTACAACGTACCGGTTTCTTTGATGGTCTGCATCATTCATACACTCTGGTGGTATGAGAATGTTGTGAAGTCTGTCCAGAAATGTGAGAATATGGGCTGTGTTGTATGGTCCAAGGTTGGCATGACGGTGGAGGACACCATGCATACTGAAGATGGCAGCGCACATTGGGATGTTCCCACCACGTTGGCCAGGAACATCTATAATGGCTCTGTGGCCAATGACGTTTCTCCCCCTTCTTCTGGTCTTTGCTAGGTTGAACCCAGCCTCATCTATAAAGATGAACTCATGTGGGATTGCATGAGCATCCATTTCCAGTACTCCCTGAAAACAAAGAACAAAAATCAGTCAATATGGTGTTATCCAGTACACTGGGAAACAATGTTGCATGTAGTGTACTGCAGTCAATATTGTACTTATCGTCTGACCTCTTTGTTTCTTTGAGAGTTTCTCTCAAACGGCACCTTATAAAGTTGTTTCATTCTGATTTGGTTTCGCTTGAGAATGCGAGCCAATGTGGACAGACTGACTCATTGAATGTTGTTGAATAAGGTGTTGTCTTGGATGATGTGGCTTTGAATTTCTCCTAATCTGATTTCATTATGTTCCAAAACCAAGTTTAAAATGCCAGCTTCCTGTACCCGGTGAACATTTGGCCCCTTCCTCCACCATGGTGTCGTCTCTCAGTCCTTTAGAAAAAATAAAATAAAAAAATATATAGGGCTTGGACAATGCAGCCTAAATATTTTTCCCCCACAGTAGAGTACATTGTACAGGAAATGTGTACAGTTCATGAATGGCTGATGTCATACACTAAGTAAACAGGTGTCACCCAACTGATACACTATGATATGGGGTGTACTACATGTGTACTACATGACATTTTGGTTACATACCTGTTCTCCAGTCTAAAGGTCCGGATGACAGAGGCGACAGTAAAACGGCTCAAGTTTGGCTGCACTCTCTGTCCAGCCTCTCGCATTGTCAGCCCATGGTTGATGACATGATCTACTAAGGTTGCTCTGATTTCATTTGAAAGTGTTTGTCTTCTTTGGCCGTGAACTCCTCTACCCCTACCTCTCACTCTTGATTGAAGTGTTAACAATTAACCATTGAAGTGTTTGGCCAGGTGGCACATGTAATTGGCCAATTAGCTCATGTAGTGTCATTTTGAATGGCAGTGTTTTGAAATGGCAAACATGTGACTTTATGTCAGATTGTTGTGTCTTATGCAGAGAACTGTTTTCAGTGCATTTAAAAAGTGCCATTTTGAAATGCAAAATGTGTGTAAAGCAGAAAATGTGTTTAGACTTTTGGAGACTTGAGAAGAGGTTTTGCTCTCTGTGTGTCAGTTTAAATAATTGTGCTGTGCATGCCATTTTAGTGTGTTAGCAATTGGAAAAAACTGTAATCTTGTGCCAAACAATGTAATGCTTTATATGTAATTAATAAAATCTTAAAATCAACCCTAAAATGAATTAGTATCCATGCAAAGAAGCTAAACCTTGAGTAATATGATTAAAAGACCTAGTTTGTGTCAAAATGCTACAGCATTTTGCATTGATTTTAAGAACGAGGAAGTTGTACAAGATGAGGGATTAGAACAGGACAGCAGACAGTATTCAATGGAGTGGAGCCACACTGTTACTGACCCTGCTTTGTGGGGCGATATGTCAAGTGACCAAGTGAAAACTGATCTCATTGACAGAGGAGCCACTGCTTTTCACAATCACAGGCATCATTACCCTTCTTCAGCGAGAGATATTTACATTTACATTTATGCATTTGGCAGACGCTTTTATCCAAAGCGACTTACAGTGCACTTATTACAGGGACAATCCCCCTGGAGCAACCTGGAGTTAAGTGCCTTGCTCAAGGACACAATGGTGGTGGCCGTGGGGCTCAAACCAGTGACCTTCTGATTAACAGTTATGTGCTTTGGCCCACTACGCCACCACCACTGCCAGAGATAGACTGATAGGTAAGTCTAGGTCTCTCCCTTATGATATGCTGATTTCTCTTTTACCAAAAGGCCAAAGAGTGAGTAGAGACTGGGTGATTTATTCTCCATCAGCGAGTAACATATACTGTATTG
The DNA here is from genome assembly GCF_025860055.1 of Xyrauchen texanus. Taxonomy (NCBI): domain Eukaryota; kingdom Metazoa; phylum Chordata; class Actinopteri; order Cypriniformes; family Catostomidae; genus Xyrauchen; species Xyrauchen texanus. Next base: position 7,660,897 of record NC_068307.1, read on the forward strand.
CTTTGTGTGCCAGCTACTTTACACAAAGTCCAACCAATTTGTGGAAGTATTTTGTGACTGGAAGCACCCTGAATGTCTCAGTAGTCAAGAGAGGAGCGAAGAGTATAAATCATGCATGTTTTCACTATTGAAAAAGGTCCAGAGGCATAGCCCCAGTTAACTGGGGATTAGAAAAGGAAGTCCATGAGGAAAAGCGTTACTGGCGTGAAGTACTCTAGAGAGTCGTAGCTCTGGTCAAATTTCTTGCGGAGCGAGGCTTGTCATTTAGAGGGGATGACGAATTGTTACATTCCCCTCATAACGGAAACCTTCTCGGAATCCTTGAACTCAACGCTCTGTTAGACCCGTTTTTAGCAGCGCAACTTGTGAAGTATGGGAATAAAGGCAGTGTTGTATATATCATCAACTATCTGTGAAGGGTTCATAGATTTAATGGCAGAAAAAATAAAACCGCCATCGTCAATGAGTTACTTGATGCTAAGTATTTTTCACTCATATTGGATTCTACCCCAGACCTGTCCCATATCAATCAGTTAACATTTATTTTTCAATGTGTTGTGGAGCCATTTCTGGGATTCCAGCCCATTGAGAATCACACCGGTGAAAGTCTTTATCAAACAGTGATTTTGTTGGTCAATAGCCTTGGTTTAGACTTGGCTAATTGCAGAGGCTGGGAAATATCAAGGGCTTCAAGCCCATCTCAAACACAAGAACCTTGTGATGCACTATATTCCCTGTGCCGCTAACTCCTTAAATGCAGTAGTGTAGTAGTGAAAGCAGTAGAGTACTACCCAGAGGCAGGTTACTTTGATACATCACAGTCTCTGTATCATTTCTGATCCTCATCTTCACATAGATGGGGAATGGAGTTTCACAACGCAGATGTTACATTGACTCGACATTTAAATATTTGTCTGGCAATGATGAAATGAGTCCACAAAGGTGCTGTGAAAAAATTACCAAAGTATCAGAGAGATTTTAAATAAAATATCAGGCACAGAAACTGAGAAAAGAGACACAAGAAATGAAGCTATGACTTTGGGTGCTAAATTAGGCACACTCGAGATTTTTGGAACGTCATCGTGGAGAGATATAATGCCACCAGTATAGAATTACAGAGAAGTTAAATAAATTTGGGAACTGCACTGCGACTCTTGAAGTCAATGCGCTCATTTGCTTTGGTTCAGAGATATGCGTTTTGATAATACCTGGTATGGCCACAACATATGCACATGAAAATAGGCATGTAAGAAAACAAAAATCATTTGCAGATGAAAGCAGGAGGTGAGGAGGAGGTGACACTGCTGGGTAGAGATCGATTTAAGATAGGTATATTTATGGTATCATTGACAACCGTCTGAGCTGCTTAGATCATCGTGTTGGCGCATACAGACATATTACTGATCTATTTAGGGTCTTGTTCATGGATAAGGAGGCACCACACAGCAACATACTAGCACATTCTCAGTTGCTGTCCTCTACCTATCCAACTGACTTGAACCACAACCTTGGTGATGAACTTGTGCAGTTTAGGTAATTTCTCTTAGACGGAGACTTCTCATGTACAAAGATGCTGTAAACGATCTTGGACCTGGAGCTCGAGTCCGTTTTTCCAAACGTCTATGTTGCACTTTGGATCTTTCTTACGTTACCAGTGACAAATTGTGAAGGAGAACAATGGGATGTGTGAAAAATGAATTGAGAATGCAAATGGGTCAGAAGTGTCTCACATCCTTGTCATTAATCGCAATTGAAACTGATTTGGTCAGAGCTATGGACTTTAATGATGTAGTTGATTATTTAGCTCAAATGAAGGGCCTCTCAGGTGTTAATCTGGCCCTGCACCTTGGAAATGTTCCTTAACTGATAAAAGAAAAGAAAAGGCTGAACTAACTTCCTAATGTGAATGTGGCAGGGCAGAGGGCAGGGCCGGGTCGTGATTATACACACCCAGTCCCTTATCAGGCTAATTAAGCCCCCCCGAGAGGGATAAAGGCTGATATAGTAATTAGCAACCGAGTGGTCTAATGAGTGCTTCTTCAGAAGCGGTTGAAATATCACAGTTTTTAACTTCTCTGGGACATATACTGACACGAGCGAGCTATTCACTATAGACAACAAAGAAGGCCCTAAAGTCCTAATAACTTCGCTGAATGTCTTAAAGGAACAACATCTGTACGACAACTGGAGAGTTTCAACTGATTTACAATTTTATAATGATCCTGCTCTGAAATAGGAGAAAACAAATCCTACAAAATCTCTTTACAACCTGATTTTTCCACATATGGTAACAGAGCAATAATTTATGCCCTTATGGTAGACACCTTATTAACAAAAAAGATAAAAAATGTGTTACAATCTTCTTGTTTTAATGTGTAAAAATTATTTTCCTATTCAAATCATGGTTGTTATTGGGTATGAGATTTTAAAAAGAAACCCCCCTCAACGTTTCTCTTTCTTCCATGGTACACAACAGTCATTTTCCTATTAAAAGCAGTGTTAGGTTAAGGCAGAGATTAAATTGGGATTTTTGAGGATGGGGAACCCAAAATAATTAGAATGAAGTGACAAACAAACTGCAAATATTTCTTTTTCTTTTTTGAATCAGAGGTGCCAGAACGCCGTTTTGGACTGTTACGCCCCAATTTAACCCCTGGGTTTAGGATTATGGGTAAAGTTAACATTGTAACAACAGATGTAGTTAAATATAGGTACTTTATATGTAAGTACAATGCAACAACACATACACTTGAAGACAGAAGTTTACATACACCTTTTCACCCTAATGCAATAATTGGATGGCCTACTTGCCTGTCTAACAACGTACCTGCCTACCTCCTTGCACTCGTGCCCATGCACTCAATGGCATGAGTTGGGGACAAGACTGACTGTTTGAACAACTGCAGGCAAGTGCGTATTCAGAAAGCAGTTTTAAAAACAAAGCTTATTTTTGCAATTCCGTTCGGTTGCACTAGTGTTGCAGAAATGACACAATGACAGCTTTAACTTTGTTTATGTAAACTTCTGACCCACTGGAATTGTGAAATTACAATTAAAAGTAAAACAAAAACTGAGCTCTCTTTTCGTGACAACGGTGCGATAGAGCGAGGGCAATACCTTCCCCGCTGCCCCAATTCTCCATTGTCCCCTCACTCATGAACAAGACCCCGAGTTACTTGAACTCCTTCACTTGGGGCAATATCTCCTTCAGTTTTCGTTCCTACCCTCACCTATGGTCATGAAGGCTGGGTCATGACCGAAAGAACTAGGTCACGAGTACAAGCGGCCGAAATGGGCTTCCTCAGAAGGGTGGCGGGCTTCTCCCTTAGAGATAGGGTGAGGAGCTCAGTCATCTGTGAGGAGCTCAGAGTAGAGCCGCTGCTTCTTTGCGTCGAAAGGAGCCAGTTGAGGTGGTTTGGGCATCTGGTAAGGATGCCCCTTGGCCGCCTCCCTAGGGAGGTGTTTCAGGCACATCCAGCTGGGAGGAGGCCTCGGGGAAGACCCAGGACTAGGTTGAGAGATTACATCTCCACACTGGCCTGGGAATGCCTCGGGGTCCCCCAGTCAGAGCTGGTTAATGTGGCTCGGGATAGAGATGTTTGGGGCCCCCTGCTGGAGCTGCTGCCCCTGCGACCTGACTTCGGATGAGCGGTTGAAGATGGATGGATGGATGAGTGCACAAAGTAGATGTCCTAAACGACTTGCCAAAACTATGCTAATATGAAATCTATGGAGTGGTTAAAAAATGAGTTTTAATGACTTCAACCTAAGTGAATGTAAACTTCTGATTTCAACGGTATATACATAACAAGAACATTGCATCAAATGCTTAAGCACATGGTTAAAGACACCAAATATAAAGTTGGTCCACCAAATTTGTTCACAGATATTTATTTTCCTAAAATAAAGTGTTGGATAGGAGGCTAGCTAAAATATTATGCCTGTATTGTATCAATTTGAAATTCTGCTTCTTGATTGGCTGTACGAGCCAGAAATATTTAATGATTTCACCATTGAGTTTTCACGAGACTACGTTGGTAGTGGTACGTTAATGTCTTGTCAACTTTTACAATTTTGATCACTATAATATAGTCAGCTTTTTATCGTTCCTTTTCCTCAAAAGAGAACAATATTGGCAGCCAACTATACCACAGAGGTCCTCTCGTGGGAGGGGTCTTTCTCTATGTCAGTTAAGGGTGTGGAGGCCAAAACTGTAAGTTGCAAGGGTAACATCAGTTCTCCACAACTGAAAAGTGGTTTCGACTGACTTACCTCACTGAAAAACACAGACAAACTTAGCTGGTACCTTTGAGCCACATTATTACTTTTTGAAGCTGTGGCTTTGAGGTCAGGTACACATCCTTTTCTTTGAAAGTTTTGAAACATGGATTGTTTTTTGCACGTGTATATATGACAAGGTCCAATGTATCACTCTCTCTATGAATTATATTCAATTAAAAATAAGCATTTTTTTCTTAGTATGGGGTGGATGCAGTAGGCAGGGGTGGAAATTATATAGGCAAGATATCCTCTTACAGTCTGCGACCCATAGACAAGAAGCATTCTGTATGTTCGCACTCATTTTTATCTTCAGGATAAGACCTTTGACGGGAAAGGATTTAGACTCTTGAGGATGAAATATGTCATTATTTAAGGATGTAGCTAAATATTGGCAATAACACTGTGTATTTTATATATGCTTCTTCTGTGAGCTAAAATTGATTCAGTCTTGCTTTAGAAATCCAAAAAGAATAAGCTATCCAGACTGACGAAAGCAGCATGGACAGAGAGATAGAGTGAGGAGTAGAGGCGGTCCTCTGAGCTGTACCCGCATGACATTGAGTCGCTCAGCTGGCTGTGTGAGCCAGAGATAAGGGCTTGCTTTCATGGAAGTTTCTTTCCTTGGAACTAGAGTGTTGCCCCCCTATAACCTACAACTGCCCCCAACCTCTTGGCCTTTCCACCCTGTCCCCCGCACCATCCTGACCAGTATAACTGTTCCCGCGGAGGTCTTGTGTCACTCACCAACTGAAAAATCTTGTGGAGCAGCATGGACATTGTCCATTTCAATTTGGCACCTGGATTTGAGGACTTCCTGATTGCACTTCTTATCAGGACATGAATGGATATAATTTCACTAAACAGAAAACGGCACTGTCACTGTTTGTACTTCCTGCAGAAAGTTCAAAATCATGCATAATGTTTTTTTTGTAAAACAAAATTGCAGCTACGTGTCAGTGAATGAATTTCAGTAGTGTTGATGGGGACAAAATCGACCATTTCAAATAGCGGTATTGACCAATGTTGGGAGTAACTAACTAAAAGCAGTGATGCTACTAAATTAACTACATTTTCAGTAGTGTGACAGTAATTCATCTATTTTCACACCAGTGTGTAACTTTTCCAGTAACAAGCTACTAGCTTTTCCAGTAGCGTCACCATACGCTACATTTTTGTCACATTTAATTATGCACACAGTAAACCGAGACAGGGATCAAACACTTCAAAGCAAAGCAAACCTTGAGTTTGCTCATACAAATACATACACAAAACATTCAAGGGGGACAACAGGGGGGCGCTAACGTCAATATTGCATACACCACCGTAAATGGGTAGTTGAGCCCCTGCTTGAATATACTTGGACGTTTGGTTCTAGAACATAAATTACACAAGTATACCGCAAACATGAATTTTGAATACGCTATGTTTCTAAAAACATTTATGTTGCTAACAAGTTTCTAAATAAGAAATACAACTACCACAAGCATGCGAGAGAACGTTCCTGACGAAACGGAAAACTATTGCAGCCCTTATTAAGCAACTTGTTAGCAACATACTTTTTTAAAACACACAACGGCTTCAAAATTCACATTTGGGGTATTACTGTGTGCAATTTATGTAATAGCACAAAACATCCACGTATCGTCAAGTAATGTTTCTCACAGACCTTATTTTACTCATAAATCCAAAACTGATATTATGATAACCCATAGGAAAATCCAGAATGAATCCATGGCTTGAAAATGCATATTCTCTCCCTGAACAGCTCTATTATTGCGAGTTCTCATGAAACTATGTGGAACGCGCTCCCCTCAACTTTCCTCTGAGTCTCTCTCTCTCTCTCTCTCTCTCTCTCTCTCTCTCTCCATAGGGTTGTGAAGTCCAAAGTATTTAATAGTTTTTTTTCTTCTTCAGATGGTTCATGTAAATGAACCAGTTAAAATAAACTATTTACTTAAATGAAGAGCTGGGAAGTCCAATTTATTTTAGTGATCAAGTTAGTTCAGACTAGAACTAGTTTAAATAAATTATTAATCGGTAAGACCCATCTTAAGACCCATCTCTGAAGAAAAATATTAATGTATAAAGATTTGTTAACAGTTTAAATGTATGCATTCTGTTTAAAATTTGCATTGAAATACGATCCAAATCAATTAAATTCAGATTTTTAAAATTCTAATAATGCAAAACATTTCTGTTAGAGTTAGGTTTAGGGTTAATTCATAGTAATTAAGGTTAGCTTTATATAAAAACATTAGAAGTCTATGATATGTACTCATTTAGATAGCTGAGCAAGCGTGTGTGTGTGTGTGTGTGTGTGTGTGTGTTTGTGTGTGTGTGTGTGTATTTATCACTTTGTGGGGACCAAATGTCCCCATAAGGATAGTAAAACCCGAAATTTTTGACCTTGTGGGGACATTTTGTTGGTCCCCATGAGGAAAACAGCTTATAAATCATACTAAATGATGTTTTTTGAAAATGTAAAAATGCAGAAAGTTTTCTGTGAGGGTTAGGTTTAGGGGTAGGGTTAGGTTTAGGGGATAGAATATAAAGTTTGTACAGTATAAAAACCATTATGTCTATGGAAAGTCCCCATAAAACATGGAAACACAACATGTGTGTGTGTGTGTGTGTGTGTGTGTGTGTGTGTGTGTGTGTGTGTGTGTGTGTGTGTGTGTGTGTGTGTGTGTGTGTGTGTGTGTGTGAGAGAGAGAAAGTAGTCTTGTTACCATTGTAGGGTGCAGCCGAAGCCGTGAATTTTAAGTCCATCAGTGCAATTCATTCCATTAAGAAAACACAGTTTCACATCATACATTACGTGGCAGTCAACTAATAATACCAACTGACATATTAAAAACACGTCCACACACGAAAGCCAGAACTTGAAACGACACGTAATGCTCAAGCAAGCCTATTTTTAACTGCACTATAACTGTTTTGTGAAATAAACCAAAAATAATAATTTTTCATATGAATCTACCAAGGATGTCTATAATACCTGGAAAAATATATCTAATAATATTTGCGATTTAAATGTTGCTTGCAATAAATTTCATTTCGTCAGGGTACACGGTTATGCTGCGTTTCATTCAAGTTGGATGTGGGATATTCCTACTACCATAAAGGCATTCCATTCCCGATATTTGGAACTACAACACTCCCGTTAGCTTAGCAGGGGTTTGACTCTCATTAGAGATGTCTCCTAGCAACACAACTGATAAACAATGCTGCAGCGCTAGCATTTGTGCTTCAGGTGTACGATTATCAAAAGAGATTATAATGTTTTATACACCTGTTTCGGCAGGCATTTGTTAAGCAAGCTTTAATATCTAGTAATGTGGAAACAAACTCATTTATCGATATTACTTTATGAAGTGAATGTTTATCACCTACTTTGTAAATCTCCCTGAGTGTGGACATGTTTGTGTGACATCATGCCCCTGCATCTCGGCAAAATCGAGTTGAGAATTTCTGCATGAGCCTACAAGTTGTAATTCAGACAAGACTTAAAGCATAAAAACTTAAAGGTGCAATCCACTGCACTTTTCCTAGTAGGAAGTTGTACAATCCGACTTTCCGTGTTGAAAGGAATGCAGCACTACTTTTCAAACTTGATCGACACTGAATGCTCAAGCAGACTAATTTACACTTAGAAATCTCCTGATGTTGCTATAACAATGCAAAAAGCACTTACAGATTTACTTGAAGTGAAAATCAGTCCCCCTTTCCTGTTTAATAAATTAAGCAATCACACGGTCATGCAGAACATCTTGTGTTTTTAAATCCATAAGGATCTCTTTCGCTTCGCTTTCAAATGACATAAATCACTTAAAGCGTGATTGCGTCACTCAAGGCCAGCTAGAAGGCCTCGACCGGGACATATCCTAAAGATCACACCCACCAAGAACAAATAAATCAATCTGATTGGCTGATGAATCTGACTTTATTTGCTCATTCATTTGCACTGTTGATGGATTTTGTGGAATTTCTGAAGGCCTGAGGGGGTGGAGCTTAAACTCACAAGCTGCTTCGGGCATGCCATTTGTGTCACACTTCGCTTGTAAGCATCAATGAATAAATTCTGACTGGATAAACATTTAATTTTTCTCTTTGTTTGTTGATTAATTAAGAGTGGAAAGCGATTAAAAATACATCGGTGATTGAGAATGAAAGGATGAAAAATATTTATTTATTTGGCATGTTATGCCAGCAGACAAGGCTTTGTTGGCCCTGAGAATTCACCACTGGTAGGGTGTCACTGTTCCTGTGAGTTTGTTCATAATGTCATGGCAAGTCTTTCGATTCCCCAGCCTCCCACTCCAATCTTGATAACCTCTTATCACAGTTGAGCAGCCAGCACACACACACACACACACATGGCCACCAGCCACATCCCTCCACACTGC